>NC_043960.1:41171573-41301573 GCF_902148855.1 Sphaeramia orbicularis
GGGTTACTGTAGACCCGCATGGCCACCAGCAGAGGAGTGACTGCATAGAGCAGGTTAGCCGCCAGCACCATCCAGAAAGCATCACCTGGGATACGGAATGGAGATGCAGTACGAGGGTGGAGGGATGCTCCGATATGGGCCCACTGGCACTGGAAGGAATCACAGAGCACAGAGTTTAACTACACTAGCACAGATAAATAAGTACCCAGCAGCTCCAACCCCTTTACAGCTGTGTGTTTCACTCTTTGTTCTCACTGATGACAGGTCGTTTGATGCCTTTCTCCTTTAAGCAAACCCTTCAGCAGAGTAGCTTAAAAGAAATTTGTTATTTTGAGTCTCTACCCACTCATTAGTCTGTATAGAGTATGAAGTTCAGTGTGCTAAATCATGTGTATATTAAAATGAGACTTGAATCAAAGAGTCTCTCCTCTTGTGATAGCAGTTGTATTTATCAAAAGAAATGTGCTTCTAAAGAATAAATGTGGTCAAGGAAATCATATGCATCGTATTTCAGCAGCTGTGGCTCAGGAGGTACAGTGGGTCATCCAATAATCGGAGGAATAGAGGTTTGAATCCCACTCTGTCTTAGTCATATGCTGTCATGTCCTTGGGAAAGACACTTCACCCCCCTTGCCTCCAGTGCTGCCACTCACATTGATGTGTGAATGTTCGTGTTGTTGGTGTAGATTGGCAGCCACGCTTCCGTCAGCCTCCTTGGCTCCTTGGTTTGTACAGACTGTGAAAGCGGGGCCTCACGATCCTTCTGACTTTTTGGGTTTAAGCAGGAGGTGTCAGAAAAATTACCACAGGGATAACTGGCTTGTGGCGGCCAAGCATTCATAGCGACGTTGCTTTTTGATCCTTCCGATTATTGTGAAGCAGAAAAGGGAACGTGAGCTGGGATTATATCATCGTGAGACAGGTTAGTTTTACCTTACTGATGATGTGTTGTTGCAACAAACATAGTTTACCACCACCAGAGTGTGAATGTGTGAGTGAATGAATAATGGATCCAATGTACATGTTTTGAGTATGCCTTAATAGAGAAGAGTTATATAAATGTAATCCATCATTGTTATTATGTAAGATTAAAGCCCACACTGAATTTAACTGCAGCAACGTTCGACCTCAGAGTGAAAACTGCAGCTTTCTTTAGAGGTCAGTAAACATCCCAGTTACTTGCAAACTAATCTTCTTCAGTATGCATCACCTGTAATCTATTCAAAGCCAGTTTCATTTATTGACTATTTGTCCTTTCAGTGTTACCTGGGTCATGGCTCCAGCAAAGAAAATCGTCCAGTCTGTCATCCATGTGCACCCAGGCTTGAGGAGACCATAAACAAAGGCACCTAACAGCGGTAGTCCATAGAAGAACAAGTGCAGCATCTGTAAAAAAAAAAAAAAAAATAAAGGCATTCTCACTCTTTCCTGTATTGTCCATAGAATCCCTCTTTCCTCACTAATTTCAGGAACTTGGATGAGGACTTATCCTGGTCTCACCAGTAGGAAGCAGGATAGTGTAACATGTAAACAGTTTATCCAGGTTTCTGAGCAGCTTTGTTGGTAAAGAACATAGTGGCTGAGGCACACCTGCATACAAATGACAGAAACCTGGAGACTCTTGTAAACAGTGATATGAATAATCCAATTTCTTGTGTTCATGTAAATCCTATTTCCTGAATGTGATTAAAAATATGATAAGACTCAAAACCTGGTCTGCATGTTAAATGTTTGTGGTGTCCCCAGGAATTGTATTATATTTGAGAGTAAAATCAGGCAAAAATATTTATTTGCTATAGAGTTGTTGTAGTTTTGAGACTCCAAACTTAGCTCCAACTCTGTACAGCAGGAGGCAGTAGAACACAAGAACTTATCTACCACTACCTGTGGATTAGCCTTGTGTATCCAGACTTATCTCCACCCTTTGGCAGCACGGTGCCACAGGTGTCCACTGTTGGTCTGGAATATAGTTAAAAGTTATCTGGGTTGTTAAGCTTTTGCCGAGAGATGACATTTTGGTGGAACATGTGGAAGCATGAGGAAGTGTTTCATGGTGTCAAAATGACCAAACACCTAAAAAGGCAAGTATCCTCATCAAAGCTTGCCATTTCCAGGGTGTGGTTGGACCTCTGATCTCGCTGTTCTATCAGTGTTAATGCACAAATAGTGGAAGGACAATGACAAATCTGTCACTACACAACAGAAATATTCACCCTTATTCCGCCAGAGAACTTCCAGCCAGCCAGACTAACCCTGGATTAATGGAAGACCTATTACTCGCTGAAAGAAGTGATGAATTTTTAAACAGTACATACACAGTAAAACTATAAATCACCTCAATTATTTGGAAGGCTTTTCTTTACAGTTTGTGTGATCAATAGTTGTCGTGTTTTGAATTATCCAAAAAAAAAAAGGTCAGAACTGGCACAGTTTGGTAGATTAATAGTCTGAATAATGACTCAACACATGGTGATCTTAGTAAACATAATAAATAATATAACATAGTAACTTTGTACCTTAACACAGGCTTGGCTGTGAATACACATTTCTGCTGTACAATATATTAATATCTTTTGCAGGACATAAAAAATGTATTTTCTTAAAAATCCAATGAACAATGTAGCTCTATTCAATGTCTATATTGTAAAGTACAAATATTGCTGGTATATTGTATTTTTTTTATTCTTCTTTTGTGTATTGTTCATTTCGGGGGAGGTATTCATATAAGCCTTTTTTTTTTTGCTTCTAACCTCTCCTGCACAATTTTGTTACTTGTTTGAATGTTGTTGTTTTTTTCCATTGCTGTTTTTATTATGTGCAAATAAATAAATAAATAAATAAATAAATAAATAAATAAATAAGTAATACAAGTTTCTCCTTTAACTTGTATGTTCTTTAATGCATGATATCACTAGAAAATGACACGGTAAAAATGCAAAGACAGTATTCCACTTTGAAATGTAAAAAGTAAAAGTAATTACAGCGCTGCTTTAAATGCAATGCTTTACCATATTGTTACTTTGTAGACGAACATAATTTGCCTCCTCGGTGAAAATGACTGTTTCTACACACAAGGGTCATTACAGAGGCTGTCTTGACCTTCAACTTTAAATATTTGGCCCATGAAAGCCACTTTGCCACTTTATAACACCCTCAAATTATACTACTGAACAGTTTCTTTTCATTCACTGTCTGAGTTCTGAATGAATTCTAATGAGTTCAGCCCAAGGCCTGGAAGCCAATCACATATGCCCTTCAATTTATTGTTAAGATGTCATTTTAACACTGCAGTCGTAATAGGTCACATGTCATTTAACATTACTGAAATGAAGAGGTCAGTCAAAGCAAACCCATATAATCCCATGCAACAAACCCAACTTTAATACATTTCTTCACACACACACACACACACACACACACACACACACGAGAGTATTCATTAGCACCCTAATGCTTGATAAATGCACACAAAAATACCCATACACAAAAAACAGATTTGCAAATGCTGCTAGCCAGGTCATACTCTCACATGCTGCACACATATATTCCTCCCACCCAGTAAGATGCAAGTGGGGGGGCTTTGGAAGAGGGATTAGCTTATCAAGTTCACAGCATGCGGTTCGTCTCGCTGATCAATGACTTGCAATTGTGCCTGGACCGCAGCCCCGACAAGGTCTTTGGATAACCTATTGACAAAGATGTGTACGCCAAACAAAACACAACAAAACCCACAGCAACAATGGGTCACATGAAGAAATAAAAGGGAAGCGGACCCTCCGCTAGACATGATAATAATCTGTTATCCAGCTTAAACAAATGAAAGGGAGGTGCAAAGATGCTTCGGCCTCTTAACCCTCACTCATTGTCCCTGTAATGATGAAAAATGGCTCTGTAATCAGCAGCGAGCTCAAAGAGTAGAGGCGATAAGGGCAAGTTTCCATCGCACTCTGACTAATATCATTGAAAGCAGAGGTCTATTATGAGGCTGGTTATTTGAAAAAAAAGGTGGAGAGCAGAGTTCAGGTGTCACTGCAGCCCAAAGAGAGGTTGAATGTGGAGATGAAGCATAAAAGGACCCACCATAACTCTGGGGTAGCCCACGGGGTCCTTCAGGTAGGGTTCATAGTGCCTCAGGTAGAGGGAGCAGGCTTCAAGTGGAGAGTCCAGAGCCACCTGCAGAGGGGCGACAAAATAATATCTTCCAATATCATGTAATTCAATCTGATAAAACCCCAAAATACATCTGCAAATCAGCAGAGATGCTAACCCTTCCCTTACATAGTCTAAATAAAATTGTAATGTGCTCACAAAAACTGACACACTGATATTATGAGGTTATTTTTTACTGTCCTGTTTACAAGGACATAAAGGATAATAACGTCCTCATTTATGATGATTTCTTTTGGCTGGATGACTATGAAATGAAACCTTTTTTGTAGCAGATTTTATTTGTCCAGCTTGAAAGAGACGATGGTACTTTTTAAGACAGAATTGTAAAAGAAATGGTAAATTTTTTATGGAATGTAATGAAATGTAACTACTGGAGGTATATTTTTGGAGTCATGTAAACACAGGGGGAATGACTACATAGTGTACATGACAAAAGAAAAGAATCAAACGATATTAAATATGTCTGAAACAGCTGTGTGAACATTTAAATAACATTTTTACTGAAAAAATTCCTCATAAATGTGAAGCCCTGTATTTAGGAGGTATTTCATGTAATAACTGGACTCTGAAAGATTAAAAAAAAAAACACTGTTGTTAATGCTTTTGGCAGCAAGTAAAAAGACTATCACTAGAAAAGAGTTAAAGCCTGAAGCACCCACAATGGAAGAATGGATTGACATCGTACAGGACATTTACATTCTGGAGAAGTTGACATTTTGTTTAAAGGGTCAAAGGGAATCTTTTTTCACTATTTTCTCAAAATGGACAAACTATGTTAAATTTGTAATGGATGTGAACTGAATATATCGGTGATGTGAAAACATATAAATGATATACATTTTTGTTTACACTGTAAAAAAAAAAGATACCCCATATCTACTCAAAAAAAAATAAGGCAACACATTACAAGCAATAATATTAATTAAATTTCGCTCTGTTTGGTATTGAGTAAATGTTAATTAAATGAAGCCCTTAATAGTTATCCACTTAATATGAGTATATTCGAATGCTAAACAAAATCTAAACAAAAATATTGACTTGCTACGAAAAAGATAAACTTCTTAATGTTAAAAATTTCTTTAATTCTACATTTCAGTGATATATAACTGAGTAATAATCACAGGTTAATGTAAACATACACAGCTTAATGTGTTTCATCTTGCTGATGAAGTAGCAGAGTAAGCCCACCTCCAGCCCACTTTTCTTTATTTATTTTATTTGTTCTATATTTGACTAAAAATCTTGGATTAGCATCTTCTTTCAAATTTGACATGTGGATTTTGAATTGTACCCTTAAGGGAAGTTTTGTATAATTTGCTTTTCCAAATAAACAAAGAATAAATAAATAAATAAATAAATAAATAAATAAATAAATAAATAAGCAAGCCATGAAAATATGAGTTGTTTGGCACAGGAGACTTTAAAAAATATTATGAAAGCAAATTCAAGTGCATGTTGGCTCCATATAGACACCATACACAATACTATGCAGAGGTTGTAGGTCACTCTTAGCTATGTTGTTTTGCACAGTTCTAATGAGCACATTAGTCCCCTTATTAAAACATAACAGGGAAATATTGTGCACAGTACTAAACACTCACAAAAAATATAAACTATATGCATTCTACGGAAAACAGTTAGTATTTAGTGTGATCTGAAAATTAATGAGAAAAGAAACACTGGACATTTGTTTAGTGAAACCTGGTGTAAAACATTAAATCTCAATAAATCTCATGTCTGCCCACAACAGTTCAAGACACAGTTAGTACAATGGAAGGTCAGGCTAAATAGGGAATTCTTCGGTCTGTTTTCTTTCTAAAATTCTTGTTTTTAATGATGTTCCATATTTCAGTTGTATCTTGTTACAGAGACAGAGAAATGCGTACCATCATTATAATATATCATTATATTTTTGCAAAAACAACTAATCTACATGTGGTCTAAAATTTTGTAGAGCACTGTAGAAAAAGTCATTTGTCAGACATCAGCTCTAAATGCATCATGAAGAGCTGTTACTCAAAGAAAAGTCAAAATGTCTTTTCAGTCCATGAGGTGACAGGTCAGCCATCTGTAACTCACCAAGCCCCTGAGGATGGTGAAAGCAATAGCGCCGAACAGGAGGACCACCAGGATCAGATCCAGGGGACGCCAGATCAGCTTCATGCTCTGAGCGTGCTGGGCCTGTCAGGAGAATCCAACACAACACACACTGCATGAGGCTTCTGTCTTTTACTTATGAAATCATATCAGTGAAATCCAAGAAGGGTCTAAGATCAGGCTATCTAGAGGTTGAATTAACTTTACTAAGGGGATGCACAACACCTTCTCTTATCAGATCTACCGATAGAAAAGAAATCTGATGTAGGGAATTAAAATAATTTACAGCTTTTCATGATCCGTAGGGTTTTGAACTATATGCTTTATGGTGCTCTGATTAAATGCATTCAGTAAACAGAAGTTCTCTTCACATTTATTTAACCACTGATGAATAGACAGACTCACGTTATATCCACCAATAAGTGGTCTGTCCTTGGGCCTGGTGAATAGTGTGACAGCTCCCCATACAGGCATCAGCAGGAAGAGAAAGTTTAGCCAGAAAGCCGGTCTGATCTCTGACCCATATTTACCTACCATAAAGAAAGGGAAACTCAGCCTCCATAGAAAAATCAAATCTACAGATCCCTGTAATTAAACTTTAGACCTGTATGCTGTACTTTAAAGCATACAGCACGTCTATGATAGGAGAATAAAGAGAACACCGTGGTGCCTCTTGACAAGTCTGATCTTGTGACATTTATGTATGCGGTTTGAAAAGTCAACAACAGATGCTTTAAGTCTGTTTAGTTTTTTTGGTGGGATGTGACGGCAAGTGAGGCATGGGGCATGTGTGTGTTTTGTTGGCAGGCTGAACTGTGTCAGTGATGTACACGGCGGTGCAGATGTTCACTGATTAAAGCTTGTCATTGAGGGAATGGTAGAGGGAGAATAAAAGATCAGGCTCACCTGCCACTATCCCAGAAATAAACACACTCATGTTGGCACACAAAGAGCCAGCCCAGAACAAGCCAATGGTTCGGTAGGCTTTCCTATGACAGACATGAGAAGAATAGGGTTATACAATTGTATTGATGAAAGATGAAGATCAGGAAGACAAACGCTTTCATAGTATGCAGTATTTAAAGGGTGGCTCATAAAATGGATTTCATTACAGATGCTGTTTAATGTTGTTTATAATGTATTCTTTTGTATTATTTAAAGCGAGTAGCTCTAAGTGTTCTAAATTACAGGTCACTGAACCTACGAGCCTTTCTCAGTTTTTTCTTGCCTATTATTATAGTGTCATGTTAAATTTAAAAACCTGGAAACAAAGATGAAAATACAAATAGTAATTTATCTCTGATGTGCTGATCTCTTTTGTTGCCTTGCAGCTAATGCTTACAAATAAAAATGACAACAGAGGGGACAGTTTGTACATTCTCTGTTTTCCCACACCAGCACACATACCCTACTAGGGTGCACACATGGTGTTGTGCTTTGTTTTAAAACCGAGGATTATGGGGAAAATTGCGATGCCTTTAAAATACAGACATGAATAATTCAGACTCTTGAAAAAGTGATGCCTTTAAGCAACCTCTGTTCTGATTATCACCTGTTTAAATTGTAAATGTAAGCACATTTTTTCATATCCTGTGTAATGCAGTTAGGGGTTTTCTGTTATTCTCTAATGCTGCCTATACATGTGCAATCAGTCTCCTCATGTAACTATGGTAAGATGGTAGAGGGTGTTTTATAAAATGTGAGACTACTCTTTTAGTTTTACATGTATTCATGATACAAGCTCATGCTCATCTATTGTATATGTTTCATGTTACAAAATCATAATTTTTTTTCAGCAGTTTGGCTTACATGATTAAGTGGATGTATCTGCCACAGGGAATCTCTCAAAATGAACTCCTGAACTTGATAGTAACTTATCACTAACTCCCTCTCTTTAATTCAAATAGTCAGTATGTTTGCATTTTATATGATTAATCCTCACAAGAAAGTCTAATGCATCATTTGGTTAACTGTGTTTACTATTGTTGAATTATGTTTGCTTATCTGTTCTCTACAATTTATGTTCTTGTTATACCAGGGGTGTCAAACTCATTTACGTTCAGGAGTCACATGTCACTCAACATGATTCCATGTGGGCTAGACCAGTATAATAATACTATGACAACCTATAAATAATATCAACTCCAAACTTTTCTTGTTTTAAAGTAAAAACAATTAAATTATTTTAAGGAAATTAAGGAAAATGTTTAAATCTACAAACTATCCTTAAAACAAAATGTGAATAACCTGAATAACCTGAGATTAATCGAGAAAAATAAGTGTAATTTTAACAACATTTTGGCTCAGTTTATCATTTACATGCATACATTACAACTTAAAGATCACAGTGGATCTACAAATACACAAAACATGTAGTAACGGGCAGAATATTGTTAAAATTACAACTTATTTCTCTTCAGACATTTCAGGTTGTTCTTATTTGTTCATGTTTTTCACATTTTTTCACTTTTTTTAAAATGATAATTTGTAAATGTAAACATTTTCATGTAATTTAACTTTTTTACATCAAACCAGAGAGAAAATCTGTAGCTGTCATTATTTATAGGTTGTTATGATAGTGTTTTACTAGTCTGACTTACTTTGGATCATATTGGTCTGTATGTGGAACCTGAACTCAAATTTTTTTGATCATTGATCATTATTAATATAATTGAACATTAATATGTTCAGTCTAAGTTTTGCATCGTACAAGTGCATCTCATGGGCCAGATTGAACCCTTTGGCAAGCCAGTTTTGGCCCACATGCTGTATGTTTGCCATAAAATCTGCACATACATACACATGCTCAGTGTCCTCCGTAGCCACAGCTCTTTTTCTAGTCGAACAGGATATTTTCTTTAGTGGCAAGTTACATATATTCCATATAACTTTACATATATTCCATATTACATATAAGATTGTTTCAACTCTGAACTCAGTAATATATGAGACTGGGGTTTTTGTCCTGTTAGAGCTTGGGTTTGTTGTACTTTGTGTTTTGTCGAATGATCAAGGACACGTGGACATCTGTGTGGAGGAGAGGTGCTTTCTCACAGACAACTTTATCTCTTCCTGTACTCCCACACATTCCAGGCCGACCCTTTTCATTAGTTTCACATAACAGACAATGACCAACTGTATTTTCTTGTACACTCATGCAGACAGCTTACCTCTGTACGACTGTACCTTGGAGCTCCAATTAAATTTATACTGAAATGACACTGATCGCCTGAAATGAACTTTTCTTATTTTGAGGACGAATGAGTAGAGTATTATTTTTTCCATAACATTTCTCTCGTTGTGCTATTTTCATAACAATAATAATAATGGATTGGATTTATATAGCACTTTTCTAAACACCCAAAGCGCTTTACATTATTGACCCATTATTCATTCGCTCTCACATTCACACTCTGGTGGTGGTAAACTACATCTGTAGCCACAGCTGCCCTGGGGCAGACTGACAGAAGCGTGGCTGCCAGTTTGCACCTACGGCCCCTCCGACCACCACCAAACATTCATACACCAATGTGGGTGGCACTGGAGGCAGGAAGGGTGAAGTATCTTGCTCAAGGACACAATGGCCTGACTAGGACAGAGCAGGATTTGAACTGCCAACCCTTCAGTTATTGGACGACCCACTCTACCACCTGAGCCAGAGCCGCCCAAATGGTCAGTCTGATGGAGGCTTTTTGGTGGTAAGGCAAGGGTGCTTGATGTGACTTTACTTGATTGTCACCAACCTGTCTGTTATCCTGCTGATCATTACCAAGTACATGATGAAATGCGCTATTCCGTCCCAGTAACACATCATGATGGCATAAGGTGTTCCCAGATAGGGCTCCCCCTGAAACACAGACACAAAAACATGTGATGACAGTCATATTGATTTCTTCATTGTGTTTATTGTGTCATTATCTATACTCAGATGTCGGATTTTAAAAACCCAACTGTTTTCTGGTAGAATTCCATGAAGCCGGAGATAATGCCATCATACTCCAAGGCACTTGTCAGGTCAATGACACAGGTAAAGGAAAATTCTGCAAAAACTTAAAGGGAAAACAATATCTGTTGTTATTAAACAGCTTAACAAAAGTTTCCCTTTCCATGTTACTACTCAGTCTGTTTTATTTCATGTGTTTTGAAAAGTGAGTACACTGGACTGGAATGATCCTTTAATAAACCTAAGATCCCTCAAATGTTTGTATGATTCTCACTCGACCACTTTTATGTGTATGCATCTTTGATTTCAAAAGCTTCACTTCTACCAGCTCCAGACTGGGGAGCTAAAATGGGGAGAAAATTAAGTACTGCACAGTGAGGTAGACTAGAGGATTATTTACCCATAGTGAATATGTTCACACTATCTTAAGCTTAGAGCCCAGAAGAGCTGAAAGAACATGTCAACAAGACAGAATTTTAAGTGTGGTTTTATACAAACCTACCAGTTGATTGTAGAAGTTGCTGAAGGGAAAGGCTGCATCGTAAGGCAGCCGATGACTAAAAATGCAGTTTAAAGTGATCCTAATCCCAAAGGCAAATGCTCAGATGCAGTATCTATTAATACCTGCAGACAGGTGCTTTGATGTGCTTAATATGAGAACTATCAGACACCTCAGAACATCTATTGAAAAGAGCATTCTTCACCATATGTATATTGAGTCACACAAAGTGCACAGGTACATCCAAGGTACATCTGTGATTCAAGATCAGGTATCAGTTCATGAGAAAAAGGTATAAAGCTATGAGGATTTCTTATCTGGGTATAGTAGGCTTTCATTATTAAAGATATCACTATATGCTGTGACACATGTGTCTCTCTACAGATAACACAGCTTAAACCACTCTATCACATTCTTCTTGTGTGCCCTTCACTCATCTGTTGCACACATGTGCACATGCAGCGTGCATATAGATACAGGCACACAAGTTAAGAAAAAAAGTACACAAACAAATACACACACATAGTGTCTGTGTACCAGTGTCTCTGTAATTGTCAGGACAACCAGTTTTATCTCTGTCTATCTATCAGGTGAGATAGCAGGGGATTACAGGTCTCTGTCATTGAGAAGACGCTGCCACAGCCTTGCCCTTATTGTTGTTGTTCTCTCACACAACACTAACACTACCATGGCCACCAGTATTGATAAATCCTTTCTGTCCTGCTGGCATCAGCTGTAGGGATGTGTTTCCAGAAAAATTTATGGCTATAAATGCTATGTATATACACAGAACCCTATAATTGTGGCTCAAATGACTATAGAAAACCTTTATTAAATGTGAAATAAAGGTGTACAAACAGTCAGGTAAGAAGAGTTTCTTTAGAACCCACATGTTCTGTAACCAAACAAGCCTCTCTTGTGTTCAGAGTGCGTCAGTAATGAAGTTTAAATTGCATTATACAAGAGCAGCGTCCGTGTAGTCAAGGTCAGTTTCAAGAGAACTGCTTGAAGGTTAAGTGAGTGCCTCAGGAGTCCTCAGTCTGCAGAGGTTTGGAATCAGTCATGCCTCAGAAAAGTCTAGCTAAGCTTTGCTCTAAGCCTGATCAGTCTAAGCAGCTTTCCACGTATCAGGTGAACACATCGAGTACAATTCATGTTTTCACACTGACCCGGTGATTGTGTAGCACATGGAAATCCTTTCATTGGTTTTGAAATACACTTGATAACTGTGGTGCATTGTCAGTGTGTTATATTGCAAGCAAGTTGAGAAATACACTTAGCTGCGTTAATTACCAAAGAATAAGAGGTCTTTTGGTGGATTGCCACGAGTGATGAGGAAATAGAACAGAAATACAATCACCAAGACAGCAACACCGATCTCCAGGATCACATATGGCCTGAAAAAGCAGAGAAATGTAACTGTTACCCAAGAAAAATAAGATCATGTTTTCAATGTTTTGAAAGCAGCCTCAGTGCTGACACACTGCATTTCTTGACAGCAATCTCCCTCTGATTTTCTGCTTCATTCTCTTTACTAATTACTTTCTCCCATGGAAGCTATGCCAGTCTTCTCTGCAGTGCTAAATTAGTAAATGATGATGAATGGGAAGTCAGAGGGAATGATAATCATGCAGCACCCAAAGTTAGCGCAAGGGGGGCAAATAATGCAGAAGTGTGAGGGGAAATCTGGTGATAGATGCAGAGCAGGAATGAGAGAAAAAAGATGCCGGCAGTGTGTTAGTTTATGTGTGCTGAGATTCCTGCATAAATTCCAAATGGTTACCTCACACTAGCTGCTCTACTGCTTGTCAACTTAATATCCAGTTTTTATGATACCTTTCCGTTCACTTGAGAGTCTGACAGGTTATCCACATTTTATCTGCCCCAAGGACATTTAGTGATTGATGGCTACACATCCATGTAGTATATTTCCACTATATTATAACTTCACCCTGTTAAATTGAAGTTCAGCAGTTTCTTGTGTTAGTAAAAAACTAAGTACAAATCAAATAATTAACAGAATAAAAGTTTGGCTCCTAACAATTACTGGTTGTTTCTGCGCTGTAGTTTACTTTATAAGTCAGTGCTGCTTATTCCAATCTTTCCAAGCAGGTATAACACTAGACCACACTAGTCCATGCATTGAATCATCTAATTATTTTTAACATTTGTGCATTTTTCATGTACTGTAACCCATAAGGACCCTGTGCTTCTTCTATGGCAGTTCCCAAATGAAATTTTCTGTCTATTTAATCATTCTTAACTGATTTATCACCATTTGTTACAGTATTATCCTATGTATTTTGTGGGGTTTTTTCTGTATAAATCATGTATTTTCCTATATGTATTTTCTGATCATGTAGATGTTCATTAAAGCTCAGGTTAAAGTTGTGTTTTATATTATCAGAAACAGGGAAAACTGAAGAAAAAGTGACTTTTTCAACAAAATATATCATTAACTGAACATAAAACAAGCGTCTCCATTTACTGTCATTGATTTTAACTCCATGGGTTTTACTGGTGAATCAGTGTTGTAGAAGATGACGGTGTTTCCATGTTCACTATGGAGCCTCTGAACGTCCAAATGGGTCATATCTGATGACCATAAAAAGATGATAAACTGCATTTTACACCAATTATTTACAAGTATTGATAGGATAAATGGATCAACCGGTATTAAACAGTTTAGATCAGTAGATAGTTTTGATGTTTGGGTCTTTATGGGTTAATGAACAAATGTATGCTTGCACTTGATTTGATATCCCAATCATGAATCTGGAACGCTGCAAGGATCTGTAATTCATCATATTTCTTACAGCCGTGGTGGTATAGGTCTACCAGTGGCTTAAGAGCACAGTTTTACAAAAGCTTAATCAATCATAAGCAGAGGGGTGGGAAGCAGCAAGCTGAGGCCATGTTAGTTCAGCACTGCCCTCCATGTTTACTGGTCAAAGGTAGAACTGGCTCGCAATGGAAAAGATTAATGTGCACAAGGTATCTGCTAGTAAACAACATTACGTCCTCGGAAGCTCACAATGTGTGCTCACAGAAAGAAAACAAATGCTGTGAGACCAAAGGGAAGCTCCCTTGCTACCTCACTCGATTCAGCAGTACAGGAAGATTTATGCACACAATACTGTTTGTTTGCAGAGTGGAAGAGCACTAGGCATATTGTATATCAAGAGCAATTTATCAAACTCTTCTGTGTAGTCTGTATTGATTGTCAGTGTCCATACATTCCCAAAAAAAAAAGGAGCCAGCAGAGATATTTACACTGGAGGTACATAAAAGTCTGCAAGAAATATTGTGCAGTAAAAAGTTTGATGGAGGAGCCGGGTGTGGATTTCACCACTCAGGCTGTTTATTCATTTTATTTTGGCAGAATCCAATCATCTCCTACTGAACAGAAAAACCTTTCGTATGTTTTAAAGCAGCCTAAACTGATCAGTCCTGGCAGAGAAAATCATCCCTTGTAGCACAGTCAAATATTTATCTTTTAATCAGAATCTGATTATCTTTTTTCCTGTTCATTCTCCTGCTGCTTCACACACACTCAGGTGACAGTGTTTACACAAGACACAACTAGATAATAAAAAGGGAATTTGTACTGCTCAACATGGCCAAGGGTTCATGAGGAATTTGCCTCAAATATACAGTTCTGAACATACAGTGTCCTCTAGTGGTTGTAAGTTTTACAGTATAACGGTAAGACAGTTGAACCGGTATACATTTACTTTTTTTTTTTCTTAGTCCATCTTCATTACTTTTAGTCCATCTTCATTACAATAGGATTTGAGCCCTCCACCAACTCTGCCAGCCAGTGGCTTGTTTTTTTTTTCTTTTTCTTTTTTTTGTATAAAAAGCCACTGCTCATTCTCATACATGCTTTTGCCACTTTGTCTACGTATAAACAAAGGAATATGCAAGAACTATACTGTGTATTTGGGTTTTGATTTTATTGTGTAAGAGACTCTTTCATGATGTACACTTAAAGAAAATTGTGGTACGTTCTGTTTTTTAATTCTACATTTTTAAAATAAATTGGGGAAATTAAAAAAAAAAGAAAAGTATGCCTTTAGATTTTTGGAATTATTTTCCCCAAATAATAGTTTTTGGGTGACTTTTATACTACGCATAACTGTACAATAACAATAATAATAATAATAATTATTATTATTATTATTGTTATTGTTATTATAAGTCAGGTTGTAATATAGTATATAGTGATAATTCTGAGCCCTGCTATAAAACTAAGATTATAAATTTTTCCTACACTGTATGTCGATGTGGACGCATTAAAAAGAAAATAGAAAATGTTATAACTTACTCTTGAAACTCTGGGATGGTGTTCATGGCATAAAGAATACCAAGGGCAGAAAATGAAAATATAAAGACAAAGGTCTCCATCTTTTCATAAGATGCAGCTGCAGAGTCTAAAACAAATACAATGAGGTTACCACTCAGTGAAGCTAACAACATCATTTATCCAATCAATACTAAAATAGTTATAAGACATCATCAGACAAAGGGTAAGATATTTTGATCAAATAAAATTAACCTTATCTAAGTACAATTATATCATAGTATATCAATCTATTGAAATAAAATGTGGAATTCTGGAAAGAGAGGACAAGAAGCAGAGCAGGTTCTTACCGTCTGGCTACCCTTTTGCCTTTTGGTGGATTAACCAAATTACAGCTGGCCTGAGGCAGACGTGGCCTTTACTGGGGAAATAATGAAGTGCAGACAAAGGAGCTTTTGGAGGAAAAGTTATGCAATTTGGTTTTGTCACAGATTTACATAAGTCGTATTAGAAAATAGGCCTACATTCCACTTAATAAGGCAACACACAATCAAACTATACATATTTGTGTTGCACGGGCTACTTGACTTCATATGTCAGTATATTCACAAATACTAACATGTATATTGTAACAAACTGGGAATTGGATTTGGGCTCTTGTTTTCCCTCAAATGCTTATCTCAGGCAAAAGTTTTAGGTATAATGGTCACAATTTTTTTTAATTTAAAGTCTTACAAAAATAAATAATTTTAGTCATTGTTTGTAACAGACGTTTACTTTTTAACATCCATACACAAACACCATTGTATAGAAAAGAAGTGTTTTTGACATGCCATTTCCTATGTACAGTAAACTGAGACATTGTGCACTATGCCATGTACTCTACTACTAATAAGTCACACAAGGTACAACAGCTGAATAAGCAAAAGTGTGAGTTCTATTGAATTGCTGTAACATTTTTCCAATTATTTCAGACCATTTGGCTGTGACTTTGCAAGTATAAAAAAGAAGAAGTGGGAAATGTGTCCAGAGTCCTCCTTTCACTTCAGCTCAGTAGCAACTAACTCTCCTTGTTCTATGGATTTGGTGCCTCTGTGTTTTTCCTCAGTGACTGAAATCATTGCTTCAGTTTATATGTTTTTGTTACTTAGCTCAAAGAGAAATGATCCCACTTCAAAGTGTTGGCAGTGTGATGCCAGTAGGGTGCACCAAACTCAAACTAAAAGAGCAAACACCTCGTCCACTGTGGATCGGCGATAGATTGACAGTTTTCACTTTCATTTATCAATAAATGGGATTCATTTAGCCTATTTAACTCTTTATAACCATCTTTCATTGTGAATGGTGAATGCCTGGTATGATCTGATGTGAACATGAACTAATTCAGATACAGTAAAACTAACTAATGCCAAGATCAATAAACAGAATCTGTCCAATAATGTGGAGTAACATGCAATAGACAGGTGCAGCTAAAATTTGCCAAAAAGCACTTATCCTCCTGTTACATTCTGTATCATCATGGAACACCTTGCAGACACACAATACTACAATATTGGTGAAGACAATCCACATCAATGCCAGAATCTTTAATGAACACACATACACACTGTTTTTTGCTTCCCACTGCCGTCCTTTGTTGGGAATAGGGGGACTACTATACCAGGAAAGCAATGAAGCAATGCCACTATGTGTTTGCTGGAAACAACTGGACCTCTTCCAGCTCTGTCGTTCAATAACGAGGAATAGACAGATGGATGCCAAAATGAAACAACCTTCAGCAGGAGGATAAACACCATATCCTCTCATAGAAAAATTGTATGTCATCAGAAAAGCAGGTAAATATGTATTTTTAGTTGCACATTGAACAAATACGTACAGTACTTGGTCATAAATACACTGGATTTATGGCCGAATGGCAAAAAAGCATTGCACTAGGTCAAAGATGTTTACTGGTGTGTATAAACAGGAATAAAAAGAGGAATGTCTGAAAACAACATTATTCCAACTTTATGGGCAACAGTGTATATTAGCAATGTAAATGGCTTATAACAATGTCATGAATGTGAAACATGGCAACCCATAAATGTATTCAAATCATTTTGAGCTTTTAAACTTAATGGGGGAAACAGTAGCATTTGAAGTATTGTTTAGGTGTGTTAGAAGGGGATAATAACTGCAAAACCATAGAAGTATGCACTAAAAAAAACTAAATATAGCAGGAAAAATTACTCACTACGTTTTTTATTGATAAAGCTAATTTCTTTTACTGATTTCCTTGCTTAATGATTTGTTGTACCATGGTCACATTTTCATTCAAACAATATAGGGATGTGCCCATGAAGATAAATGAATATGTGCTCCGTTTTAAGTATTACTCTCATGAGTGAAGGCTTAGATTTAGTAGAAGGTTTGGGGCTTTTGTGGAACAAACATTTAATTCCAGTCGGAGACATAACACTAACCCTATTTACTGCGTATAATGTTATTACATTTCTTATAGCTGTATAATTAATTTAATTTAACTGATAAATGAGGATGTGTCCATACCCACCAGACGAATAGACCCAGTCAATTACTAAAAAAAAATATCAATAATAAATAAAAGAAAAAGGAAAAAAGCACTGACCAGGGGAAGGGTTTTAAACACAGTCTGACTACTTCAGATAAACATCCTTTATTGCTCTCATGTACTTATTCACAGAACAAATGCATGAGTTCTATATATTGGGGAGCTGCATATCCCATCTCATCCAAAACAATCCCTTTGCTCTTAATAACACAGTTCTGTCTAAAAAGCACCGAAGACCCAAATAAAATCGCCGCGTTCAACAAGCGGCACTGCGCGTGACGACAGCGGCGGAAATATTTTTCGCTATTCAAAATGGCACCGTCTCAATCAGGAAGTGGGGAAAACAACTAAGAAGAATAAGTTGGATACATTTTCTTATTTCTGTTCCTTTGACGCGACTCTTCGCTCAAAACCAACCTGCGTGTGTGACGTTTGGATTGAGAATAAGTAACGCATTAGAGGTGAGTGTACTTCGAGGATATTGTGAAAATGCAGGCGACACATCGGCAGTTGCCTAATAACAAAATGCGATCGGGGCAGCCTCTCCTAGGCACGCACGTTTTTGACGACGGGCTACGCCGGTTCTTGATTGCTGCTCTCATTCAAGCGATGTCCTAGAAGGTTTTTTCCACTAAACACGGACTGGGTTGAGGTTAACAAATGTAGTAGGAGCTGTGGCAACTAAAGAGGCTGTAGTTTGCGTTCAGTATCCGGCATAGTATTGGGACCTACAAAGGCCGGCACCGAATGAAGCTAAGCTAGCTAACTACAGTAGACTGAACTGGGTATTACTTTCATGTTATTTATCAGATTAGGTGTGCATCAAAGACTGACTTGGTGTCTTTATAACAGCAGCTTTTTCGTTTAAGTGAAAGCTATTAACTCCAAATTGTGTGCATCATATGCAGAAAGCCATAAACGACTTTTTTAAATGTTAACTACAGTCTTGGTTGGTTCACCTTCGGACACAATGTAAAAAACGAGCATACCCCAAGTCGGAAAACGGCTATAAGCTATGCTATCGCTGCTAGCACATTTAGCTACAAAAAGTAAGCTTGGTATTATTAAGTAGTAATACCTATTTCTATGTTGTACCGACCGTGTTATTATACATATATAAAAGGTATTCGAGTGGACAAATAATAAACGCAGTGTATCTTACGTTAGCTCGTTCACTAACACTTGATAAAGGTATCGTTTTGTCGTCCGACAAGCTAACAGTAGCCTAACAGTAATGTAGAGCTTTGGCTGCCGTCCTTTGTGTGGAGACCAATGAGTCCCTGAACCTTCCTTCGTTGGAACTCACATTTAATCATTTATTGTAGGAAAACGATTCACCGTCCCAAACTGAAGATTTACTTGAACTGCATGAACATGTAGCCACTTAGAAGGACACTATGGCACCACATTAGCAAAGTAACATAAGCTAGATTTCAAGAAAGGAAATACTTTGGTATAATCGCCGGTCACCTAAAGTTAGAAAACAACTGTAGTTTCAATATGACTCTGAAAAGATGAAGCCCTGTGTGTTCTCTGTTCTATAATGACTCATTTACTGACGAAATGGGAATAGATGAAATTAATTTAGTAGTTGTAGAAATTCTTTGAAATGATGATGACCTTGCTGTTACTAGTGTACTAACTAGGAAAAAAATGTATGAACGTACAGTTTCTTCTTTGAACATCAAGTGTTGGAGCTGGTAAATGCATAATTACATGGTTAGTGAAGATTAACTTGCCTAGGAATAAATATGTTTGTATGCTATGTTTACTCTGTCACTACACTAGCCTACATCTTGGGGCTTTAAGGCAGATAGAGAAAACTGGAGGAATGACTGGGATGAAATGAAAATAGCTCTGACAAAGCTGTCCCCTCTAGTTCTTTTTCATCCTGCAATTTTCACTCTTTAGTTTCCACTGGGTCTGTTGCCTGCAGCCAAGGCTAGTCAAGCCTCATACAAGCCTTGACATATTGTAGGTTGCCCTGGTGGCTGGCTATTTATCTAATTATGTCATTTCCCCCCCTTGTTGATGGATACTATTTGGCAACTGCAAAGTGAATGGCAAACTTGGTTCCTGTCCCTGCTCGAGCTGAGTGCCTTTAACCCCTGTGACGTGGCCAATGGCCTTGGTGTCACTTGCTCTCAAATCCGTCTTGCAGCCAGATCTCTCTCTCTCTCTCCCCCATTGTAGACTTTTAAGGCAACACACAGACTGTTTCACTATACAGTATTTCACTAGCCATTATATTTATTTATATTTTGTCCAGAGTCTGAAAATATTATTGTCATTAGACGGTTGTTTTTGCTTGTGTCAGAGTACAACATATGTTTGTAAAGATATGTGTAACTGTAGCAACAGTCTCTGAACAATGCTTGTGAATGTGCGAGTGAAGCTGCATGTTTGCGCTGTCTTCAAATTTCCTGCCGTGTCAGACAATTGATGGCTGCCTGCCCTACAGGGACACTGAGGGTCACAACACATCAGATCTGTTGATATTTTCTTTTTAGAGCACGCAGAAATGGTGTGTATGGCTGTGTTTTTACTAAAGCAGACATATTAGCAAGATAATTAAAAAAAAAAAAAAATCTGACTTGTCTGTGAAAATGATTGTGTTATTTTCTACTCATTAAAAAATGTGGTGGTTTTAAATCTACTGTTTAGGTTTTGTTAATGTTATCAGCAAGATGAATGGATGCAGGTTTGTTAGATGAGTTCAGACTACTGTGATCCATGGCCCACCCTGCCATAAGCCCCCTGCTCTTTGTGACATGGCCTCCACACTCCCCCGTTCTTCCTTTTCGCCAGCCCTTTCTTTTTCTCTCTAGTTGTTGCCAGTGATAATCTAATTTATGGCCCATAGACCGATTGGACCAAGAGTGAAAAATGTGGAGTGGGGGAGGGGAATCAGAGCAAGGTAATAAGTTTGATTCAGTTCCTGCTTTCCTGGAATCTGGTCTTCATTAGATAATGCCGTAGTTCTTATATTAAACATAGCATGGATGCAGGATCATAAGAGAGAGAAAGAACCATTGAAAGTTGTTAGGATTATGTGGCCATAGTGTTCTCCTCTACACTGTGACACAGGCAGGTCTTTCATGATTAGCCGTCCCAACTAGTGTAGACCTGGAGGCTATGTGGCTCCCTCCCAAGCCACATAAGACCTGCACAAGATATGACTGAAATGCACAACAGCATGCCACGCTGATGTTTTCTGTGGAAAAAGTATGTCGACATCTCTGTGTGAAAAGCAAACAGTCATTTCAAATGGGACTTATCCAAGAAGGAAATGTGAGAGAAATATTAGTGTCTCCATTGATGGATGACTGAATCATGTGTGTCATTGTTTTACTTATCAGCTTGAATAACAACTTGTCCCATGTGACCAACTGAGACAGTACATCAACAGAGTATTTAAAGACTTGTGTATAGTCTGAATTTCAACCCTCATAGTAGAGCACGTACTACAGATGTTGTGATAAACTGCTTTTATATTGCAGGACTGCACTGCATGGATTTCTCATAATACTCCAGTGTTGAGATTTTTACACATGTTGGAAGCATCAAAAATTGGCTGGAAAGTATGTCATTTTATTGTTTACTCCATGGTCCTGAAATGAGACACTTCATCCAAGTTCATCTGTTTTAATTCTAATTCTATCTCTACACTTCTTATTGTAAATGTGACAGGAAAGAGGTTTAAACTTTAACTAAAAATTGTATAGATATCATTACTAAGATATAACTTTATATATTACATTATACAGAAATAATTTGATATTCTTTAATGTTGAATTATTATAAATTCAGGTAAGAGCAGTAGGGGTTTATGGTATATTTTACATAATTGTTCAACTTTTTGACAAATTTCGACATGAGTGACATCTGGACTGTTGTCTGCATTCTTGACCTGATCTGAGTGGAACAAAAGAAATAACCACAGTGAGTTCTTTGTTGTGCTGGGGCTTTAAAAACTAGTGAAAGATGAACAGCACAAGCCTTTTGAGATTGTGCTCTCTCTCCCTCTCTCTAGCCCACAACTTGACCACACACTTTGTGCAAATCAGTTTACTGTAACAACACAGTTAAGTTGAGGGTAGAGGAGGCAGTTGCAGTTTTTTCTTTACTGTGGAGGCCTGCCTTGCATGAAGCTGAAGTGGATAGGTGGCCACGCCATGCATAAACAAAAGCACTCTCTAGTCTCCATTAGTGGAAAATAAGTTGCTGACATTGCTGGTGATTTCTCAACTCTACTGTATCTTTTAATTATTTTGAATTTGTTGTCATGTTAGTGGTTCAAGTTAGTAGATAGTTTACTCACTGCTCAGTTAGTAGTGTATTCGTCTTTCAAAATTCACTTTTCCTTGTCCTTTACTAGGACATGTTTATTGCTTTTTCCAAGTGGGAGCAACAATCAGTTTTGGTCAGCCTATGCTGATGTGTAGCTGCTTCTAACCATTTCATTTATATGTAAACCGTTTTCTAAGATTTATAGTGAAAAATGTAGTCATTAAGTTGTTCTCTTGTGTGAAATCACACCAATACAGGTTGTTTTTTAGGCACAGATAGTTTTTTTTTTATACAGTTTTGTACAGTCTATAAAAATAATCCAACAATGAAAAAACATATAAAATCTGTTTTTCACAGAAATGCATAAAACGATGAGTAAATGTTGTTGTTTTTTTTTCAAAACTATGACTGAAGTAAGTACTGTGGTGGTTGTCCATCCACTGTTATTGCACGGCACAAAGGTTCTGGGTTTGATCCCACTGCTCGCTGTGGAATTTGCATGTCTGTTTCTGAAGGTACTCTGGCTTCCTCCCACTGTCCAAATACATACCTTCAATAGGTTCATTGGCCAGTAGGTGTGAATGTGAGAGTAAATGGTTGTTCATCTGTATATGTCAGTCCTGCAATGAACTGGTGACATATCCAGGGTGTACCCAGTCTTTGCCTGTTGGTAGCTGGGATAGGCTTCAGCATCCCATGACCCTCCTGATGATTAAGCGATTCAGGATATGAAAAGTACCCAGCTGAAGCGTTTAATCTTGCTTATATATTTGTCTCTTTTTTTCATCAGTGATTACACCCAGAAAATGGAGTGAACATTCATGCAAATACTAGACGAAACATCCTTGGTGTAATCAAACAAAGTGTACCTCTTAATTGGGACATATTTCCAGACCCAGAGGCAAGGGATCAGCTTCAGTGGAACTCAGGATAAATACCAGAACTACAGCTAGTTAAATGCAACTGACTTTGGGAAAAACAAAAAAACAAAAAAACGTTATGTATATGAGACTTGGTGGGCATTCATACTAAAGACAGCCCTTCATAAAAACTGCACATATGACTGCATTGGTGAGTGCGTGTAGCTTCAAGTACTAGCTAGACATGAAATATGATCCAGAAAGGTTGGTTCAAGTAACAGTAATAGCCTACCTGAAGCTGCAAGCCCAAGTCAACGCAGCACCTTGTGTTGACTTAAGAAATGTCTGTTTTTCAGTCTAAATACCATCAGGGTTGGTCTGAAGGTGGCCTGGGGCCCTTCAGATGATAATTAGTTGGAAGACTTACCTCACATCACCACAATATGCACACTACCAAAGAAGTTATTGACCCAAAAGCAAACAGGACTGTCATGCATGTCTAACAACAAATGAAGTGTTCTATACACTTTCTTGACAAATCACTTCACAGGTTGAGAAGGATGAGAGAGGTCATTGAACAGGGGCATATGGTCATAACAAGGTGGTGGAGAGGAGGCACAATAATGCAGGTTGTAAAATTTTGACTGGAACCTGTCGGACTTGTGTCATCTATTCTTTTTTGTACTATCTCTAATTTTTATACGTCTTTTCCCTAAACTTGGTAGTAAGAGTACAATATGCCACATGGGTTGTGATAGTTTTAGCTGCAGTGTATTAGGCATGAAATGGTGGAGCATGGTGTGTAAACAAAAAAAAAAAAAAAAGAGGGTGTGTAATATTCCAGCAGGCGTAAACGCAACATGCATAGCTTAACGGCATCATGAGCCTCCTACCACCTGCCTTTACACAGGGTACCGCCCCCATTGACAACCACTCTAATAGTCTAACCACTTGCATTTTGACATGGTAACACCCATGACAAGGTAAGAGAACAATATATTGATAATTAGCATGGCTTTGAGCAAGCCGTGCAGCATTTTTTTGGCCGTGCATTTCAAAAATTAACCGTGCAAATCACGGGTGCACAGCTTGCTGCCTAATATACTGCAGAGCGGCATAATTAATGAAATCACAGTGAGTGTGAGTTTATAGAATATAACTGCAAAAGCTGGGGTGTGTTGTGATATTTTGATTGCAAAGTAAAAGTTGCTGCATTTTGTAAAAATTGTTTTGAAGTTTTTGTAGTTGTATACTCAAAATGACCAGTAATCTGCATTTTCCTTGATCACCCAGTCAATAGACTCAAATTGCAATCACAGTATTGGCTGCAATAATCACAAATCACAAGATGATATTTTCACTTAACTGTGCAGCTCTGCTAAAAACTGCATTTTTACATAATGGTATATCATTATTACAAAATACCTCAAAGAAATTCAAAACAAATCTGCTTACTGATGAAGCCAACAGAGTTTAGGTTATGCATGTAAGTCTTATAATAGTAGGGAAGTTCAAAAACTGAATCTGTGGTCTGGAATGATCACAGTCTAGAGGACTGTGGTTGGATTATCTTCTGTTCTTCGATCAACTTAATGGAGGATCACTGGCAGAAATCCTTACATTTTTCACTTTAAAGTAGTTTCTTTTATCTGTCATCTAACTGCATTTTTTTAAAGAATGGATTAATTCCTGTCTGAGTATTCTTATACATGGTATAATACACATTAGTAAATCATGTGGAAGAAGATGACTACAATTGTAGACTGTAACTGTGGTAATGGCCTCAGTCGATCCCCTCCATCTGCCAGCCCCTCACTGAAGCTCAGAGATAAACTAAACTGAACAGACAGTCAGACGGACAGATACAGACAGACAGGCTTGCTGTTGCTGTGCATGTGTGCAATGTTCACAGGCCTACCAAAGAAGTGAGGTCAGTGTGATTGCAGTCATACACTGCCTGCATTTGAACAGTGTTCAGACAGAAAAGTGGTGCATGTATTCTAGTGGCTACTTACCTTAAAGACTTTCGTTGTTATGCACAAAGGCACAGTACAAAACACTGGCTACTCTAAATAAGAATATTTTGATGATTACAATTCTGTAGGGGTAATAGAAAGTTGTAGGTCATATTCCACAATATATTTAGAAGTAATTTGGCTATGTTTTGGATCTATGCAGTGAAAGACATATGATTAAAAACCTTTCCAAATACATCATCCACTTCAGCATGCCTGATCTCTTCCTCTTAGTGCTGTGTTGTTTGCCTCTGAAATGTGCATCTGATAGCTTTTGCCTGGTGTTGTGACTGACTCTCTGAATAACTCGGGCTGAGAGGGTTGGGTAGGGGGGCGGGGAATGTAAATGCAGGGAACCAGCTGCCTCCAATCAGCAGCAAAACCCATGTGGGGGTCAGACTGGGTTAGAGGAAACAGCCAACGCCGCCGGCTTTCTCTGACGGGAGGCAGGAAAAAAGGAAGAATAGACGTTATGAAAATGGGCTTGTTTAAGACGATGTGGACAAGGAGACAATGCAAAGCAGCACATGGCTAGAAACTGTGATGTAAATAGCAAAACAGTAAGCTATGACTAGAACAGAAAGAGGGACAGTAATATGAATGGGTATGTGAGAATTCCCAGAGAAAATATCAGGGTATAATGTAGAAAGTGGTACAAATAATATGTCCAGTAATATGATTACCTTATATACAGTTATGATGATGGAAAATGAGGCATGGTCTATTCAGTTGTAAATGACTATAATATAGAATAGAAAGCAGCATGCAGCTAGCAAATATCGTCATCTCTCTATTCTGAGGAAATCAGATGACAGAGGAAAACAGGGCAAAGAGGCGGCTAAGTGGATCTTTCTCTCTTTGATCTAGTCAGCGTTTGATCTATTTCTGGTGGGTGATGGTGGCTGCAGAAGTACAGGGATTGCTCTTAAATGAGTGTCATCAAGCCACCGTAAACCATTGTTTGTGACCTTTTTTGTGCCTCTCGGCTCTTTGCACTCTGCACTTTGTTACGTTCTTTTCTGTTTAACTCTTCTCTGCCCTCACTTGTCTCTTCTGTGCTGCTCCCTGTCCCTCACTCAACACCCTTATTTTATTTAGCACAACAAAAGCATTCTCTGAGCCACGAGAGCTCAATTAAGTTCCCTCTTTATAGATAAATCACTTTAATGTCTCCTTTAGCTGGTGTTTGTGGGTACAAAGATATTAATCACCGTGGCAAAGTGGTGCTGAATAGCCACTTGGAGTAGGTTGATGATCTAATGAAGATTAATTGGTATCCTGTAGTAAGTAGCCAAATTTTTACACCGCCTTTCAGTTCAGACCAAATCATTTAAAGGACTGCCTTTTTTTGTTCAGTTTGTTCTTGCATTCTGTCCCAGTCCAGAGAGCCCCCTTGATAAATATTTGAACGAGCGAAATGCAATAACAACAGACTCTTAAAACCCAATTTGTTTCCATTTCCCAGCTTTTGATAAGATGGCAGATTTGGTTACACAGTCATCCGATCATTACTCTCCATCCAGTGTCCTTCCCAGTCTCTGGCCGTTTCACAGTCCCTTTACGGCAATGACAGTAATACCAAATGGAAATGTAGTTTGCAGGAAGGTAACAGGAATAGATGGGTGATGTCTTTGGCCTTTCATTTATGTGCTTAAAGGCATGTGTGTCTATGTACGCGCACATGCTTCAGCGTCAAAAAAGGTGCTAATTAATAATTTAGGTTGTTTTGAATGACGGAGCCGTGTGTTTCCCTGGGAAGTAACTTGTTCCTTTTATGAATATTTCATCACTGTAGCTAATGAATCCAACCAGTCAAGGCAATCATAACCAACTAACAGGCCCCTTGCTGCTCTGGTGTAAGGCAGCTGCATCTGGATCATTTGTAACCTGATTACTGGTGATGCTGATGGACTCAGATTGGTGATGAGTGACTGCTGTGCACTGGCTTGAATGATTGTTGTCAGCCAGCGTGTCAGTACTTGGTCTACTTATGCAGAGTGACATGTGCCCAGCAGTGTTTTGTCACATGTAAATATGTGCGTAACGGTGCAACCATACTGTACATTAAAGGTGTAAGAACATTTTGATACACTTGAGTCTTGATATGATGATACTGTGTTTGTGATATTATGTTAGGTATTGATTTTGAAAAACTCTGTAAATTATACATGACTGATTTGTAGCAGATTGATTTGTGTTTAAGTAGTGGTCTGATTGGATTGCATTTAAAGGAAACTATTTTTTTAAGTTTTCTTAAAATTTGGCATATGGCAATATATCACACATTGCAGTACGAAATGATGTGTGTGTGTATGTGTGTGTGTGTGTGTACACGCCAATACAAAAAGTGCTAGTTGTTTCATATTATAATGCTTTATCACTCAAATTTAACATTTGTTATTGGGGTCATTCTGGACAGGAAAAAGACTCCAACCAGCCTAGATTTAATGAGGAGCTGTGCTAAGGTTGTTTATCAAGATCTAAATAAAATAAATACGATAAAATACAGTCTTTCTTATAAAACAGTTGCTGTATTGTGATGTACATGTCAAGGTGATATACAATTACATATACATTACTGAAGAATTTCACCATAGTACTCACCCTTAATGCCACCTGCTCACACCTGCTTACAGCACCGCAATATATCATATATTTCTGAATCTCAACAGCTTTGACATGATGTTATATCACCACATTCCTATATGATCATATTACATGCACACACCTACAGATCCTATGAGCATTAGAAGCACAGATCTGTTACTCTTCTGTTAAGAATGTTATGCTGGATCATTTACTTTTCCACTCTACATTTGTACCTGCTTAAGTGAAAGCAGCAGTTAACCTGCATAACACAACCACCACAGAACCTGCTCAACCACTGCTTATAGAACATTTGACTGAGACAAACATATACATTATGTTGAGGTGAGCTGTGTGTAGCATCAAACTCATGTATCCATTGACAATGCAGTTGATGATGAAGCAGAGTGTTGTGGTAAAGGATTTTCTCTGTACCTTAAGCAGGATTTAGTGTGAGCATCAAGAAAGTGATTGCATACATTCAACTGAGAGTAAAATAACGTGTGAGGAGATGAGGCCACAGTTGTCAGTGACATGGGGGGATGTGGTTGAAATTTTTAGTAGGGACACAGGAAAATGAACCATTCATACCATGAGCATGTGATAAATAAAAATCTTGAATGTCGAATTTGCCATACTGCAGATTTATTTGCTTCACATTCAACTACATGAATATTAAAATGGAAAATTAGTACTGCACAATTAAACCAATTGCAGTGTCAGCTGGTGCATGTGTGTATGGTGATAGTTTCGATTCAGCGGCGCAGTGAGCAGAGGGAGGTGCGATGTATGAATGTCAGTTGGAAGCCACAACATGTTTTCTTTACATCGCTTCATTTTTTTATACAGTTTAGGTTTACTTGTCTGAGTTGGAAACCAGCACATTTTTCAAAATGACAAATGTTTTCTTTGATAACCAAGCAAGGAGACTTAAATTGTAAACACAAATTACCGTACTCTCCCAAAAAAATAATTACAATGTGTTTTTTCACCACACACAGCTTCCAGAAAACTGCACATATTTGAACATATGCATACGACCATCCTGTTCCATAGTACTCTACATTCACCTATGTATATATGGAAGTATAATTGTATTTCAGATAAATCCTGTCATTGCGTACCTCACATGTGAATACATGCTTGAGTCAGGGTGGTTGCCCTCGTGAGTGTTAATCGTGACTTAACAGCTTAAGGAAATCACACTTCCCTCCATGATCCTCATGTGCTCTGGCTGCAGCTGATGTCACCAGTACACAAGGAGTCCTCCATGCCGCATATTGGGTCTTACCTCTCACATGATATAGTCCCAAGCACAGGTTACTGCTACTAGTTTGTTCATTTACATACATCTTACATTTTTGAGGTGACAGAGGCACACTGTGCATAAACTGTTGTCCAGCTGACGCAGCTTCAGTTACACACATCCAAAGGAAAACCAGTGGCCACATTACGAGAAATACAGCTTCTGATGTCACTAAACTGCTATGATTGCAGTTTTAACCCTGAGAATAGTAAAATGGTCAGCATTTTATAAACACATTGTGGCATTAGGCCACCCAGAGAGTGATTGGGGGGTGGGTGGGCATGTACAGTAGAGACCCTTGAAGTACAGATTTACCAGATTAGACAGTCTCTTTCTCTCAAACACACACTCTACTACTCAATAACAAAGGACGGCTGTGTTTAAAACCTCTTCAGCACACATTTGGGTCCTGGTACAAAATATGAATTTAGATATGACCAAGCACTTACTTTTAATATCCAGCGAGGGTTATAAAAATGTTTTACTTTGGGTGCAGCTTTTTGCTAAATGATCCCCTTGCCTTCATCTACTTTTGGTTTTAAAATGCATCCTGGGCAATCAAGTCATAATCATAACCATCGCCTTTTTTTGACCACATAACTTTTTTGTAGTGAAGATGTTAATGTGTCCTGATCCATCCATGACAGACCAATATCTTATCAGTTCAGGATGTGGTGGTTGTTGAAGTGACATTACACATGGAAAAGAGCACTTATGTACTCTCTCTCTCTCTCTCTCTCTCTCTCTCTCTCTCACTATATATATATATATATATATATATATATATATATATATATAAAACACAGATTTGATGGTTGTGTGTGTGGCAGTAAAGAAATGCAAATGTGAGTGAACAGCTGTAGTCCTTGGAGATGGGAGTTTAAAGGCAACGTGTCTTAGATTTTCATTTGTGTCTAGATCACTAACAATTGCATTCAGTAGTCCAGTGCAATGTTATTCATATTGTTCACATTTCACGATATTATTTTGACACTGTCCTGCTTTTTTCTTTATTGGCTTCCTTTTTCTCTCTGTAGTTAATTAGCAGATGCTTGTGCTGGTTTCCAGTATTTAAAGGTTTTACTGGAAGAAGATATCTGGGACCACTCTTACAATAATCAGTATTGATTATCCGTAGCAGCTTGGAGGAGCAGTGGGGGTCACAGAGCAGAGGACAGTGAATGACTGACATTTTTCTGTTGCTAAGAGACAGTTGGCATGGAGCAAATGGCTGACAGGTCTGTGTGGTGGGAGAGACAAGGCTATAGGGTATTGTAGGAAGGCATTGCATATGATCTGAAATAAAATACAGAAGGTGATGCAATGAATGTCCAGTGAGGCTAATTAAGAGAACAACCTTCAGTCTTCTCGACTCATCTTTCTGTCAGCTAAAGAATTTATACCGTGTCCAACACCAGACACATCACTTTCCACACATACGCGTGCGCGCGCGCACACACACACACACACACACACACACATTCCTTAAGGTAGACTGCCAGCTGTGAATGTGACCTCTTTTTAGCTGTCTGTTGTCTGTCACTCGCTTCATCTCCAGGCATGATTAGTGGGCATTCATGTGTTATGGCCCTCACTTAGGTTTACGGCTATACTGAGCTTCCCTCCTTTCATATAAGAAATCTGTATGTGACACACACGCTTTCAGTCTATGTTTGCTTTGTATTGTACAGTCACAGAGTAATCCCTGGAGGACATCCTTGAGAGACTGCCTATACTCCACTGCTGAACCGCAGAATTGAATAGAATTTTGTTCATTTGCATCACATAAAATAATAGAAAGTTTGAGTTTTATTCTATGAGCACACTATCTCTTCCTCTCTGTGTTCTTTTTAGGACTTGGGTATTTCAGTACTTAAGTGCTATGTGAACATTAAAAACAGTACATCATACTGATATATAACAAAAGTAGTTGGCTGTTGAAAAATAGTGTATCAGGTTCAACACTGTACAGTGACGTGTTGAAACTTGACTACAAATGTGTGTTAAATCTCAGTCACATGTGTGCTGCCTGTTAGGCTAAAAAGGGTGTACCAATCCTTTCAGACCACCATGGATTTGTTTTGCTGCTTTGTTCGGCCCAAGACGAACTGTCAAGAGGCTTGAGAACCTTTTCTCCATTCAAGCCTGCAGCGTCTTTGGAGGGTTGTCACACCGAGAGCACAATTTCAACATTGTGCAAAGCAAGGTCCTTATTTCTTCAGTGCAAGTAACTGCGAACTCAGGGTTGAGCCACAGCAAAGAACAATACATTTCTGCAGAAATGTAACCATTCTCTTACTCAATACAGGCATATGCAAAAATTAGTATACGATATTGGTAGTATTGTTGAAATGAAAATGTTGTTTGTCATTGTAACTTGTGAAAACATCATCAGTGTTTTGCTATGACACAAGATTGTGGAAAATATAAATTCTACTGGCTGTCCTACAACCTGATCTTTGAAGCATGGAAGCTGACCACCAGTACTTTAAAAGTTTCTTATATAATTCTGCTGAAAATCTCCAATTGCTATTTTTTTCATTTTTTATATTGGATGACCCCAAATGAGAGGTTTGCTTCAGCAAAATCTGAACCTATTTCACTGGCAGCAGGGGAAAATGGCCTTCCATTGTGTGGATTGCCTGTATCAGTAGTGAATGTGTTGGGCCGCCAGGTTTCTGTCTCATTCTCACACACTCACATGCACACGCTCCCAACACACAAAGGCCTTCTTATTTAGACCCTCATGAACTCTATTAGGATTTATTACCTCAGTTGTGTCCCCAGTGAACATGTCTGGCCTATGTTCCAGATTGGAAGAGAATGGAGCGAGGGAGAGAAAGGGGTTATGAAGGTAGCAGTTTGATTAGACTGGGGCCAATGAAGTGTTAGTGATGTTACGCAGGGATTCAGTGTGAGGCATTGGAGTGATTTAGGTGGTAAACCAGTGACATTTGTGAAATATACAGTATGTCATCTGGAACACAGAAATGAGTCAGTTATATTTTTAAATATTTTGTTCACTAAGCTACAGTTATACACATTTCTTTAATAATCTGGACTGTAGTGTTAACAGGCAGCAGAAGTATGCTCTGCCTGCGTTTGCCTTAGGGTGTGAAACCATATCAGCACAAAGTAGGTCCTTGCGGTCACTTTTCTAATTAAAACGTAGCATGTCAAATGTATTCAAACACATTTAAGGGAAAAATCTGTACTCCAACAGTTGACAGAATTCGGATATTCTACACTAGAGTCTTCTTATGCAATTTAGGAATAGTAATTGGGGACTGGAGCTAGATAGCTTTGCAATCAGCTTGCCTCCCATGTGCAGTCTAGCAGTCACACCTGTCATTGTATGTGACACATGTCTGGTTTAGCTGTAAAACACACATACTTGTTCTAAGTGGATAGTATGGGCAGTCTATAAATATACTAACTGCATACTTATGCTTTATAATGATGAAAATAAATGTAATTGTACAGCTTGCAGGATTTAACATTCTTTTGAATTTTTTTCCAGTTGAAGATTAAAAAAGGTTATACAAATAAGATAATCTGCCCCAGTAAGTGTGAAGTCATGGTAGTTATCGTGCTGACTGAAATGTATGGGAACTAATATTCTAGCTGCAGTCTCCTCAGATAAGCCTGTTCTGCTGCTGCTCAGCCTGTTCGCTCTACAGACTGCCTGCTGGGAGTTTAATGGTTTCTCTGATGAATGTTGAACCTGAAATGATGTGAGAGGACAACAAGTTAATGAGGGCTGTCCATCCATCAATATAAGCTATGTGATATGAATATGATTTAAATTCATGTGGTGTGGTGATGAAAGCAGCTGTATTTGTCCAGAATCAGGAAGATGCATTAATTGTCCTCACTTGCTTCACAAAAAATTGCAAAATACGTTGGAACTATCACCGTCTTAGTTTTTCCCCTAATCTTTTTATCCACCTCTTCACAGGTCTGATATGTTGATTGATCATCATATGTTTTGACACATAATTTCTGATGCCATTTCTCTTTACCTCTGCAGGTCATGGAAAGGATTTGCCCTTGTTAGAAATATTTTCTTGGACACAGCCAGCACGTGGGTGGGGTTGGAGGGTGTGTAGCCGAAGTCAACTGGTGATCATGTCTGAAGCTGTGGTCTGATGCCAACTCTCCCCTCAGCGCTGGCCATGGACGGGGAGAACTACCTGCATCCAGAAGGCCCTCAGCTGGACAGCAGCTTGTTCTCTGTGGCCTCCTCTAATATGGAGGTATGTTTTATTGACATCTGTTTAGAGCTCATATTCACTTTACTCACATGCTTAATTTTGTTCATGAACTTATTGTACTTTGAGGAAAACAATGGCACAAAGTCAGTTCATTACTGGCCTATAGATAGGGTTGGGCGATAAAACGATAACAATATATATTGCGATATAACTTTTCCTTGATAGAAATGTGAGACATACTTGACACAATTTCAATGGAATTCATTTGTCTATGTTTTGACAGACATACGAACAGCACATCATAATTAAGTAGCGCCGCACTGAACTAGTCACGTTAGAACTACGTCAAGTTAGGTTGATGCCCACAGCACAGGTGTAAGAACCAGCCATTGAGCATTCCCTCAGGAGAAAATGTGACCGAGAACTCGGGTGACCAGGTTACTGACAAGTAGGGTGCGAACCGTTTGAGTTCGGGACTTTCAATACAATACGGAGGTATACCGAAGGAATACATGCAGCCTATGTGAAGAACACAAACACTCACTGCAGTAAAGTTTGACAAGAGATTCACAGATTCGCACTTCGCGGCTCAACAGATCAAGGGGTCAATACTGATTGAGACACAGATGACGGCTCTATGTGGCTTTGGTAACACAGAGAGGAAGCTACAACCCTGTTTTCTTCCACACAAATGGTTCTTAACAATCAGTAGACGGCGTTACCTCGAATGTGGAGCCAGTTAGTGAGTGCGATTTTAGGGACCATTAGCAAAGTGCTAATCGGAAAATTTCTATATATTTAAAATTCAATAACTTTGTTTCTACGCAGTGAAATGGCACCAGATTTGTCTCGCATACCCATGAACCCCTTCTGCATACACTACACCACTCAGATAGGGCAAGTATCATACACAGATTAGCCAAAATATAATATGAGGTACATCTCTATTTAAATGGGCCTATATAGTGTGTCACCAAATGATGTGTTGTTTGCTTATTTGTTGTATAATGTTCTTCAGCACATCTGTCATGTTCAACCTCTGACAGAAAATAAGTCATATTTAAATCAAAAATAACCTTCTGATGTCTTCACAACTAACTTATGAGTAATAGAAAATTTAAGCTTGACAAAAATAGTGATGTGATTTATATCATGATACATATCAATATCATCTGATATGAAAACAAAAATTGTGATATGATTTTTTTGCATATTGCCCTGACCTACCTGTAGGTCAGGGCGTTACGTATTGGATTTAAAATAATTACGTTTCTGATTAGTAGCGAGGGTTTATTTGAGTGAGTCATACTCATCATCAAGAAGAGATTCATAAACACAGATTTTACAATCCATGTTTTACTACCCTGATACTGTTGGGACATGAATTCAATTAAATTATTGTATTTTATCGACTATAGATGTTACTGTGGATAAAAATTTGTGGGCATATGTGATGATTGTTTTGCAGTGCTGTGTGTTGTATTTAGTCAAAACATTAGTTCAGTGTCACTGAAATTCTGCTAAAAATCACCATCATAAATGATAAAACTGTAAAGTAAGGGCCTCTTGACACAAAAGAAACTGCCTGCGTAGACAGTATCTGGTACAAGGGGTAAAGACATTTTTTGTGATTTTGCTGAACTGAGCAGAGGTAATTGTCTTTTTTTAGTGTTACAAATACATACACTGGAACAATGAGAACACAGTTCAGTTTTTGTGTCAACACTAAGAGTTGTATTGCATTTAAAATATGTCTTTTCTTGGCTTCATATTGTGTCTTTCAGAGTTCAATATTTGCCTCTTCTGGTTCCTGGGATTCCTTCTCTCAGCAGGCTGGGTACAGCATACACTGCCCTATGCAATCTGGAAACCAGTAAGTTTACAGTCATCAACTCCAACACAATATTTACAGTACATTGCATTATCACTAGAGCCATGGTTAGAAGATGAGAATTTTTTTCTTTACATACACTGCATTAAATCCTCCAACAGGAGATGACCGTTTGAAAAAAGGCATTAAAAGGCAGTAATGACCTCAAGACTCAATTACAAACGCAGTGTGTGATTAGCTGTCGGAGTCACACTGGGTCTGATATAAGTGTTGTGCTGTCATTGCACATATTTTACACATTAGTATCTGTCCACAAAACATGCTCTTCTCATTTACCTGCCAACCCTCTTAATCTCACTGCCAATATGTTGTAGAAAAATAAAATGCATGCAGTCCTATATGCTGCTGTACAAACAATTCATCATGTTGATCTTATACAATTTAAAAGTGAAGTCCTGAAATCTTATAAATCATGACTTGTTATATATGGAAATAATGTCACCTTTACTTCTCACTGAACCAGAAGCTAAACTGTCATTGGAGGTGGGCTCTTTTAATAAATCTTGTTTTCCATAGTGGGTGCCCTGGTATCAGCTTTACTAGGGGGATTAATCTCAACATCTTGCAGCTCGGCTTTTTGTTATGACCCTGCTGCTAAATGACAGGTGTTTGTCTCTTTGCTACCCAACTGTGTGTGTGTGTGTCCATGTGAGAAAGATCTTTGTAATTTAAATGCTGTGCAACACATTATCTGCACAAGCTGTGTGGGGTAAGCAGTGTGTCAACAGCGCAGAAGCAGCTGCAGCAGCAGCAGGAGCTGTGTTTTCTATTGTTACTGCAACATGTGTAGTGTTTCTTTGAAAGTTCAAACATCAAATGACGTGGGAGCATGCCCTGTGGTTTTCAGATTTACTCAAAGTGGAATTTTGTGACATGTCTCACAACACTGCTATTTGCATCTTCACCTTGTCCTCTCCAAATCAGTCACACTTTTTTCATATAGCCTTTGTCCATCCTTTCATCCTGGACCCTGCAGACTATAGTTTACGACTGAGTTGCACTTTACAGTTAGGGTGTAATTGATTGATCTTGAAAGCCTTCAGCTGTCTGCTCACATGTCCATTTGGAACAAAGAGAGGAGTAAATAGATCACATGATGCATGTGTGAAGGAAATGTGAATGAGCCAATGACTTGTATTTGCGCAAGCAGTGACTCTTCACAGCACCAGCTCTTCCCATGAATTATGATGAAAAACGTCATTGAGGTCTTTGTAGATTGACTAGAAGAGGAAGAGGTCTTTTTTAGGTCATGACACAAGAATTTGCAAAGCCCTGATGTCTTTGCTCCATGCCCTGAACAACTTAATGCAGGCAGATAGATTCATTTCACAACCAAGAACAACTTTCCTCTGAAAGATGTTGTTTTCTGCTGAACTTCTGCAAGCTTCACAAAGGTGTTTGTTGGACCACTGTGACTCTTATTGTATTATTGGGGCCAGTCCCAGTACATACTTGCTAAGGCTATGTGCTGTAAATTTTACTGTAATGCAGTAGTAAAACTACACTACTATTCATTATTGTTCTTTTTTCTTTTGCTTTTCCTTGTTCTCTTTCTTTTCCTTGTTCTCCTTCTCCTTCTTTTTCTTTTTCTTTTCCTTTTTTTTTGTTACAAATAATATAACTATGGTGAAAACATTTGCAAATGTGGTCCTCTGTTTTTAATATATTCAGCAAACAGCAATACGTTTGTGGTAATTTGTGGTTTGGGTTGGGTCATGGCTCAGTCTGGGTGTTTGTTTACAACAGAAAAACAAGAAACAGACCACTGATCTGCTTCTATTTTATGTCTTGATTATTTTCCACTGTGACAAATCAATCATTAAGCTTCACACCGTGTACGGTCTTGCAGTTTAAAAATAATTTGTTGAAAACAGCCGTTTTTGGTGCTGTTATTTCAAGACAAACCCATCTCTGCTGTCTCTCCGCCTTCTTTGTTGTTGCCACTGACATCACTGCACCCAGTTTGGCATGTTTCAAAAGTTGACACTGTTCACACTGTTGATTGGAGGAGAATTAGGTTTCATAATTATGATGTATAAAATAGAGGTCTTCCAACGAAACAGGGTGGTTGGTTATTTGGTACTTTCATTTATAGTTCATCTTAACTCTCTGACAACCATCAAGGACATTTTTCCTGTTTCTCTTTGTGTTTCTCAATTACACATATTTTGTTATAGTCCTGCTCTTTACTTCAGTGCATGCATACAATAGCTATTAATCTACCTTTTTGTATCATGTTAAAGTGCCGCTGGGGTTCAGTGTTTCAGACATGATTACTAGTTATTAACCCTTAAAATCACCCCACCCATAAATTAAATAAATGGTAGACAGCTTTTATGATCAACTCATAGCTGTGTGAACCAATAGACACACTAGAAGTAACACTGTTGTGTGTCTGTTCAGTGAGTTTTATCCTCAGATTAGAACTTATAAAACAATAACACGCTTCACTTGATGTTCTGTATTGGACGGCTGCAGTACGTAAACAAAAAGTCAGTCTGCTCCTCTGGATGGAAGTCGTTAACCAGCTTTGTGTTGTTGGAAAGCAGCTGATACCAGCTTGCCAAGACTTCTGCTGTAATAATATCACTGTCATCTGTGTATCACTGATGGCTGAAGGGCTAGGAAGGGGATTTCCACTGTGGATGATTGTAACCATTCACTGTGCTCTGATCTTTCTGAGAACTAAACCAATGCTTTACTAGGAGGATCTCATGACCCCTCCCTTAAAGACTAGAACCCCAAATGATCTACAGCTGCCCAGTAGTTTATGAGGCTATGGACTAAAAGATGACTTAGAATTATTGAAAATTGATAATAAATAACAGTACATCTACTGTTAACATTTTATTGCACATTCGTTTAGGAATTTTGACCAAATATTCCATCTTCTACAGACTCTAGACTACCATTTCATGTTACGGCCATATTCCGAACTTAAATCAATCAGTCTTCCTGATCTCTGACCCGTGTTGGAGAACACAGAGCCAAATCCTGTTGAATGGCTTTGGCGAGGCTCAGTCCTTCTGAGCCTGAGCCCTGGCATGTGATTGGAGGAGAGGAGTGTGGGTTGGCACTACTACATTAGTTCCACCTTGTGTAGGTTTTGCTTTCGTTTTGAGTGTGTGCCTACTTCAGTCAGCATAGATGGTTGTTGCGTTATGATGACCTGTACTCAGCAAGAAAGTGAAAATATCAGAGTTTGGGAGTACGATGTCTGTGAACCTGAGTTATATGCCAGTATGTGGTGAGAGGAGAATGATTGGTCTTGAGGAAAAGTGTATTGTGGATTTTCAAGGCAGGTAGGAGCGGGTCTTGTTCCCTATTCTTGTTGTTTTTGTAGGCCTATCTTTCTTTTCCTCGAGTCTCACTCTCTCTTGTGTTTCCACTACTTTTTAACCTCCTTCTAGATTTAGATTTTAGTTTTGTTTTCTCACTGGTTTAACAATTGAACCTTATACTTTGTTTACTTTGTAGTGTCAAATCATTTTAATTTAGTATTATAGTGAAATGTCTTCATAAAACATTGTTCTCCTACCTTTACCACTTTACTTGGTGGACTTTTCATGGCTCTCTTTTGTTTCTTTAGTGAGACTACTTGTTGTTTAGCTGTAGAAGACCGTGGCTGTGCCTGGCAGCTTAAGGGTGTCAAATTTGTGTAACTGTATAAGAGTGAAGCTCACCATTGTTAGAAAACGACTTGCATCGTTAGGCTTGGTTAAATAGCAGTTAAAACCAGCCTCAAACACACAAGTTTATTGTCATATGTAAAGAGTACACTAAAGGATGCAGTGTTTCTTTTTGAATTGTTTCTCCACACACCACATAATATCAGCACACTATCGAGAAACTGAAATGCTGTATAAATGTAAATTTATTGGTTTCAGTTGGTTAAACAGTGGCTAAAACCCTCTTTCCTTTTTCTCAGGCAATACCACTTGAACAGCAGCACTACCACAGTTCCGGATGTGCACATGGATATGTACACAGGATTTTCTGATGTGGACTTTTCCAGCCTGAATCTCCCTAGAAATGGAGACTTCTCCCAGGTCGGTTTCACATATCTGCTGTACTTGGTGGTGTATTTTTGCTGGTGTGAAAACAATCGTACTCAAACACAATCGGAACACTTTTCAGATTTTTTTCTTGGTGTCTCTGCCTTGTTCTCTTTCTTTCTTTTGTTCTTTCTTAGAAGTAACAAGAACACCTCCCACTCACTTCTTTCAAGCTGTCTTCCATGCGTATTCATCTTATTGTACCCTTGAGCAGCCAGATTAAAGCCTAGAGTTGTCTAGACCAGTATCTGCCCTGTTCTTGTCAAGGCATGTCATTAATAAACACTGTAATTTAGTCCTAGTCTATGCTTTTATGCCGTATTTTCAGGAATCACTGTTAACTTAATCCAGCATTGTTCACTTTTGTCTCTCCTGTGATTTCTGAAAATCAGATATGTATTGATGTATAGAAGAGTTTTAAGCCTCTGTGAACTATTTTAGTCTATTAACCTCCTACTAATAAATCACTGGGATAAGGACATTAATTTCAGGATGGTAAAATGTTTTGATCTGGAAAGTAAAGGTCAGATGCGTTTTTCTCCTTACTCATAAACCGACACCTCCGATACAGCTGAGGATAATTGTCGCTGCACCATTTGTATTTCAGCAGTGAATTTCAGCCAGTTCCTTACATTTAGCATTGTACACAGTATGAATAGGAGCCAGTGGTAATGACACACACCAGTGAGTTTCTAATCTGGGGCACATTTGGGCTGAGCTGATGAGTACCATTATGAACCTATATTAAAACACAATATGCCATAATGTTGAGTCTCAAAAAGGAGCAGTCATGGGTTACCAAGTGCACTGTCGGTATTCCCCAGGATGATTAGTCTGTCTGATACTAAAAAAAAGGCTTGCTGCTTCCTGGTTCAATAAGGCTAAGACACTAAATAACAAGGGATGGGGTGAGCTGTGATAGCAGTGCCAAGGAAAAAGTCATTCCATACCTTGATTATGCATGTTCCAAGGTTTTTCAATGAATAATGCATTTTTAATCAGTTTAAAATGCAAATGGGATGCATTTAATGTCCTTACAAATTCTAATTCTGTGTAGTTTCTGTATTAGAAGATAAAATGGAGAAAGGTTTAAAAGGAACAACCTAAAACTGTGCAACATGGAATGTTGTTATAAAATAGTTCAAATAAAAATTTGGGTTTTTTTTTTTTTAGTTTTTTTAAGTTAGGTTTCTGGAAACACAAATTGCTGTCAAGTATTCAGTGTTTTTAGAACAACAGAACCAACAAAAGAAACAACATTGATGTTAGATCTACGTCTCAGGCACAAGCCAAAAATGAAACTACTTCAAATGACCAGTGTTTGTGTTTTAAGTGAATTTGTCTTCTAATATTAACAGCATCTTATGATATGGGATATCTGGATCAGTATATAAGGTAGCATGTAAAAAAAATGTGAATTGATAGTTCAGCTATCAAATGAAGAATACACATGAATTCTTTTTTAAGTCACTATAACTGACTTAATTTAACAGTGTGGGAAGTGTTTCAGAAGAGGACCGCAGAGTGTAGATCTACAGCTGAGGAGCTGAACAGACACTGATACCAGTGAGATAAGATTAAAAAGAGTAACGCTGGTTAACATTCTTGCATCTGTTCCCCTTGATCCCGTTGAAATTTGAAAAAAACTTCCACCACTAAAACCATTATACAAATACATCACTGGAGAATATAAATGCATTATAAATACATATTAATATGATTTGAAGTAAAAAACAAAAAGGAACATAAGATAACATAACACATATAGCACAAAATGATCCCCTCAGTTGGAAGGTATACAAGATTTTTGCTCATTGCATGTAATTTGGATCTGTGTTAGAATTGTATTAGAGTCTGTATTTACCGTCCTGTAGAAGCTTAATTTCCACAATATCTGACATTGTATACATGTTTTAGGGGACTGTTTAATGTTTAAAAAGATCCCCATTAGCTGCCACCAAGGTGACAAGTTAATCTTTCTGGGGTCCACACAGAAGGACAACGCAAAACACAGAATATAACAATGCACATGACAATCACAATTCACATTATTAACAATGCAAATCTAAAAATAATAACCATTATTAACATCATTAAAAACATAGACAGAAAAACTACACTACATAACAGTTTGCTGTCTATACTGCTGTCTGATACTATGATTAAAGGAATACTTGGGGTGGGGATGGGGGGTTATAATGGTATTAGTCAGGAGTGTTTTAACAACTAAGGAGGATATACATGAAGGCTTTTTTATACAAGAAAGTGATACGTCATTCTCATCACGTGTGTAGTGACACTGGCACTGGAGTCAATGATTCACAGGTCTTTCCCTAGTTTACTGTCTGCCTGCATTAACATGCCTTCCTGCCTTTCTTAAACAATTACAAAGGTTCGTGACTATGCTCTGCACATTGGATCTGTCATGTGTCATATTTAGGAAGTGTATCATATTTAATTTGCCTGGACAGTTGGCACTTTTATGTGGTTTGAAATAGCTCTCTCTTCTGCATATTCGTGAGCAACAAGTGGAGACATTGAGTGTTTTGGTGCCTTTTGTGTGTGAGCGCTTGTGTTCATGTTGTGCTTTCTCAGCTGTTCTTTCTGGTTTTGGACACTCCCTGCCATGTGAAGCATGCAGAGAGAATGTAAGTCATGGGGTCATTGTGACTAATCCGCTACCTCACACTCAGCCCCCTGTTTTCCTCCTCCAGTTTTTTCCCCTCTTGTCACCATGACTTGGTGAATATACCTGTTTCATCCACTTTCAGGAACAGGTTTCAGCCATGCTTTGACAGTACTGATAGCATTTTGGCATGTTTTTTAGTTGCCAGATGATTATTGTATTTACATAAGTGGTTTCCCTGTTTCAGTGTTTGAATTTTGTCTCTTTCAGTTTGTTAGCCTTCCTGTTGTTCAGTGGTTTATTTATTCTGTTCATGTGAGCTTTGTCGGAATATCCACATTATGAGGAAGCACCCCACTGCAAGCACGTGGACAGGATGTCTATCTCTAGATTGCTGGTGACATGAAAACAAGAGTGGAATGATTGTTTGTATTAGAATTAATAGACTCCCTGGTGTGACTCCAACATCCATCTGGCATTATTAGTCTGCTGTATTGTACTACTCTAGTACAGTAATAAGGATGGAATTAATGTCTCACATTTTAACAGGCTTTGAATATTGAGTTAAGTAAGAAATTTACTTTAATATCATACTGGTAACCTTAACACACACACTGTGTGAATGTTTCTCACATACCCACTAGTGATGTCTTAAGTCATACTAAAATCTAAAATTCTTAAACTGACATCAAATTCATCGAAATGTAATAAATGAGCTATTAAAACAGTGTCTATACCACAAATCGAGATGTTAATGTTAGAGACTTAGAGTTAGAGACATTCATGTTTAATTAAATGGTGATTTCTTATTGTTCTTTGTTCATGCTTTCCTAGGAAACTTCCCAATAACCTACAGTTGCTCAGTACCCTCTTGGCAATTACAGTGAAACTAGGGGCCTCATAAAGTAAATTAACAACTAATTAGCAATAAATACTGGAAACACTGAGTAATCCTTATTGAGAGTACATATAATTTCTGATCTACATTAAGGTCAAGTTCTTTGTGAAGTGAAGACCTCATATGTAACCTCGACAGTGCTACCAGTACATTACAAACACTGCTCCTGTGCTTTAAAAGAAATTATGTCAGAAATGTGCGGCGACAGCAGAAATTGTATAACAACCATGTGTTGTATTGTGAACTCATTTAGGGTTGCCTCAAGGAGAGTGGTACATCTCACCACACTGATAACATAGTTAGTGTTACAGCATGTAGGGATTCGCAACCATGCACACACACACACACACACACACACACACACACACACACGCACACTGACAGAAACACGTGTGCACACTTGGCTCAGCTTAAGTTGGGTCATTTGTGGATCTAAAGTATGTGAAGGTTTATGCAGATCACCAGACTGAAAACACAGCTTACTGGAAGACAAAAACCAAAACTCATTCACTAACCACGTTGGCTAACCTCAAAGAGTGAGTACAGCACTCTGCATACATACACAGTAACACTCCTACTATATAGTGGTGCATACTCCATATACTGTATGTTCTGTACACATTTTGTTGGAGTCAGGGAAACTCAGTGACTCTTAAACCATCAGCTTTGTTTTTGTCTCGGTGACATTGTTCATACTAGTGCACACATACACACTTTTACTTCAACAGTACAACTCTAGGAATTGTTCATTTGCATTAAGTGTGCTTCTACAGCTCCTAAGCTTCATATTAATGCCATCACAATCTTTTAATTTGGTTAATACATTACCCAGGTACAGCTGTTTTCCTGTTACTTAAAAAAAGAAGCAATGGTCCTAGATATGGATATAGACTTAAATCCTGTCTCAAAGGCACATGCATTTCAAACATTCCCTTCACATGTTTTTGCAGCGCTTGTCTGTGTGGGGGCGTAGGTGTGGGTGTGGGCGTGTGTCTTGACGAACAATTCTCACTCCAGTGACATGCTGTGGAAGGTCCACTGATTAAAGTGATTCATGCATTTAGCTTCACAAACTCACAACTGCAGTACATGATAATTATTTTGCACTACATTTGTGGCATAGTTGTGACCCAGCAGTCTCGAAAATCTTATTAAAAGGCCTTTTGCTTCTGAAGTTAATAAAAATTATTTACAAGTCTTTTAAGAATATGCACCTGTAGAAATACTTACCTCTTATAATGATCATAGAATGATGACAAAATACTTTATTACTTCAACAATAGATGTCAGTGTTTTCAAAAACTGAAAGGTGCTTTGTCTGGTTTACTGGCATCAGATAATCTTGTTTTTCTTGCTGGAGGCTAATCTTGATATAAACCAGCTGGTATCTCTATGTTACTTCCTTCTAAGACATCCTCTAGCATTGTCAATGGGCCTAGCCTAAAGGAGGAAGTTAAAGGTCAGCTCAAAGTGTAGACGTTAGAAGCACTTTTTTCATGCAGGAGCACTCCTACCCTCCATACATTTGGTATTTATTTTGAAGCTATATTTATAATAAAAAGGGGTTTAGTGTTTAGACCAACTGATTTCTGCCTAAATGCATGCCTCTTACATATTGCACTACTGCACATGCATATGTTTAGAAAATGCTAGCCCTTTAAGATGTAAAACCATGTGCAAAACCAATGTTATGCCATGGCTGAACTAATATAATAAAGCTTGTGATAAAAACAAATTTTTATCTGTTTTAAGATCAGAGTAACGACAGAATCTGCTTATATTTAGTGCCATAAGACATTGTCACAAATGTTTACAGAACAGCAGACTGTACACACTGTATGTGCATGTAAGAGCAAGATGGTTTAATGTGTAAAGTGTCTGTGTTTGTGTGTTGTCATCGAAGTCAGACATAGATCTGTCCTTCTTTAGGCTGTGATGTAATGAGGTAAATGTGTTTGTGTGTGTGTATTTAAAAGAAGTTCATCAATGATTCATTCCTCCCTGATGGCCCTTGGTGACCTACCTAACACACACACACACACACGCACACACACATACACATACACACACACACACACACACACACACACACACACACACTGTTCAGAGGATTCCCACTCATACTAAGATGACACCATGGACAGGCGCCACTCTGTCTCTGAAAGCCTGTCTCCCCCTCATCCAGTAGAGATGGACATTACAGTACCTTACCATCCTACTTTGATATCATGTGTTACTGGAAGCTGTGCATGCAGAAGCACCCCTCTACTCTGGAATTAGGCAGAATGCATTATTTCTGTTTTTAAATTCCACAATTTCCTCATTTATAACTGTCGCTTTAACAGTTAACATTGCTTCTCTGTCAGGAAAAAAAAACAGACATTTAAACACTTGTCTTTGATCAGCATCTTGCAGCTGCTGAAATAACCCATTTGCCGTCAGATTCCCAGAATTTTTTTTTTTTTTTTTTAACAATCGCGCTCCTGCTGCCAGTAAGCAGGAATGACCGTTTATGATGAAGTATTTGTGTGTAATTGTGCACAGATAGAAGCTGAAAAGCTCTTTGAGAGACTTTTCAACCCGTCTGTTTGCAGCTTGCACTTGACTATTTGTGGTTCATTCAGGTTTCTCCAGGCTAATATTAAGTCAAGTACACAAAGAACCTTTATTCAGTTCTGATAAAAAGGCATACCTACTATATATCAAATGCTATTGTGTGAATGTACAAGTAGCTCATAAATTACACCAATATTTGAACAGTACACATATACTGTATCCACATTTATTGTGGGAAAACAAGAATTACATAGCTTACCATTAAACCTAATCTTGTACTGATTAACTCAAACACAACAGAATTAATTAATAAGGAACCATGTTTGACAGGCAATCTGACAAGCCAAATCTGCTGGGATCTGCTTATGCATTCTCATAAGTGACTCTCCTCCCCAGTTAGCTAATTAGACATCTTGTTTGCCTTCTCATTAGCTTTTACACCTCAGAGCTATCTATCACTCTGTTAATCAGTAATCATTACTGGAGCAGAGCAGAGTCTTGAAATCGAGCCTGTGCAGACAAATGGAAGGACAAAAAGCAGAGGATGAAGTAAGACAGGCAGCCAGGCAGGGAGTCAGTCTCTAAATATAATAATCATTAAATAGTGGCCCAGGCCCATTAAACATAGCGGTAAGCAGCGGGGTGTGAGGAGCGGCCAGGTCCAGAGCGCAATACTGTTTACACTACAAATGCGGTTGAGTTACACCATGTACAGTAAAATGGGCCCGACTGCCAGTAACTCTAGTCACTTACCAACAAAAGCATCATTTCCTGAAAGCTCCTCCCCTCCTCCCTCCCTCTTCTGCCCTCCTCTCCCCTCCCCTCCCCTCCTCTGCTCTCTACTCACTCTCCAACCACCTTTCTGAGCTCTGAGGAACTAGTCCATAATCACTATGACTAAACCCTCTATGCAAATACCTGAGTGTCCTGGTAAAGCAGGAAGCATGTTTTAGACGTGTCTGTGCCGCTGCCTTATGAGAGAAAGTTTTGTATGTGTGAGTTCAGCCACCAGAACATACCTGTGGTAGAGGCAGATGTGAGTGTTGGACCAGAGAGGAACTGGGAAAGGGCTAATAGTGAATGTCCACTGTTGGGTGGAAGTGCACCAGCTGTAAGGTGAACAGTTTGACCATCATCACATGGAAGAAGCTGTCGTGTACAGGGATTCAAGGTGAAGCAGGAGTGTATGTGTGAGTGTATTTTACCTCCCTACTGCAGCGTTTGGACCCATGTCTCTCATGCAGATCTGGACTAAATTGTATTCACAGCTAGGACGACCGCTTCCCAAGGTACTGGCAGCATTTGATTCTTTTGTTTTTTTAAGATGAATTAACATTTCAGTCTGTTGTTTTAAGTGTTCTGCTGATCCCATTTGTATACATTGTATATTTGTATATAACCTCTAAATGAGTAGTTTCACAAACTGAAAGTTTATTTTGTGAATAGTTTTATTTTTTTAACTAGAGAAGCTCTGGATAAGACTGTTTAGCACTTTATCACACACCGATGGTTGTGTTTTTGCTGTAACTTCCTTCATGAGTTTTCAAAAATACTTCCTCGTCATAACAACAGCTGACACAGACATGTTATCTTCTTTTCACTTTATGTTCTTTAGGACTAAATGTTGGCATGTAACTCCATTGTAGATTATTTTAGGTTAAAGCCAGAATTACATTTAGGCTTTTAATATCACTTTAAACACTAACACATCAGCTCTTTATGGTCAGATCAAAAAGTCAAATAAAGTAACCTAAGCTTCTAATTTGGCCTTGCTATTCATCTCTGTGGCCTGTTAGCCAGTCAACAAACCCAGCTGTGTGAATCTCTTTGCCACCAGGCCAGTGTGCCGTTTAGTCACCGGCACACCACTGAGCCTCTCATTCCCAGCCAGGAACTATGACAAATGATTGTCCGCCTCACTCCTCACTGTCTTCCAGTAAGTGCTACAACCTGATATCTTGTCAGGGCAAACAGCACTCTTGGCTCTTCTCTGAATGGCGTCACATATTGCATTGTTGCATTGTACTCTAAATAGAAGCAACGACAAACAATTTTTTGTTACAACTATTCCTCAAATGACTCGGTGTTGATTTTATTCTGACATAACCAACATTAATCTAATGTCTTAATGTCTTTATTGCTTGAGCCAACAGGCCTCCTGAGCTCATTCCCACTGAATTTCCGATTGTATTCATTAATAAATTTCACAGTTTTAATATTTGTTGAGACACTGTACAGTCAGTAGTCTCCATGGTTTATGCTTTGTATTCAAATAGGAGTACATACATAGGGCACAGTGTTTTGTTGTCGTGTATTTAATTTGAGTGTTCATTAATGAGTTTTTAACATTAGCAACTCTCCAGTGGTCATATGAATTAATGGATCATCATTTTTGTTTCTGATCCTGCAGCATGCTTGACACTTTTTTTTCTGTCTGACAAGGAACTCCTCATTGTCATCTTTAAAAGTTAGTATCTAGACGTCAAAGCCATGATGCAGTTGTATTTACTCCTCTGCTAATCTACTACTATGTCAACGAGGTCTTTTAGCAAATTAGTGCAGTGGGGTAACGTCATGGTGGGCTACGTATGGTTTCCTGGTATTACATTAAACCTCAAGTGCGACCTAGCCATGCAGCTTACGGGAAGTGAATTTTTAAAAAAAAAAAGGTGAGGCAAGAGAAGATCAGCAAATGCTGCAAGAAAATAAAGAAAGACATTATGTACCAGCAATATTTCAGAATATAGGTGGTACAGATAATCTAGTTCTGTTGCCGTCTAATGTTTTTGTTCATTTTATTTTTTGTCTTTGTTGTTGGTAGTGATGATGAAGCGGGAATAGTTAATGTCACAATGGCCATTTCATAAAAAACAAAAATGATGCAAAAAATTTGTTTTCTAGAAGAACTATTCTGTCACCTTTAGAACTTAAAAAAAAACCAAACATTAAAAGTCACAGCTGTATCTTATTAGTACAGCAGTCGTCTGTGGCTAGATTTGAATGCATAATACTTTTATTTACAGCTGGATGTAAGGTGGATATATGTGGGGATTTTTTACATCTTACTAAAAAACAATTTTTTTTTTTTCTTGTTTTTTTTTAAATACCTGCCTGTAGAAACACACTCCAAAGTACAGTTTCTTCTATACTAAAATCTGACCCAGTCTTAAATAAAACCAAATCTTACTCCACATTTTCCGGGTGCAGAAGGGGCTGTTACGAGTGGTTATGGGTAGATGCATGGCTTAGCTGATAGTGCTGATATTTTTGCAGACAAAAATTCCTATCCGTAAAGGTGCTGGCCATGTTGAATCTTTCTTCTGTTTGAAGTTTGCACATTGTCTCTGTATCACCATGTTTTCTACCCACAGTCCACAGAGACACTACTCCAAAATTTGCTAAGGTTAAGAATATAAAAGTGAATGTGTGCTTCATGATACTGTGGTAATCTGCCCACGGTCTTGCTCAGTTTGACCTTGAGCATTTTAGACCTTAAACACTTAATTCACGTTTAATTTATGTGTTGTACGAAAAAGAAATGTGTTGGCACAGAGGGTCACAGTTTAACTGCTGTGTTAATGCCTGATGTGAAAGAGAAAACTGCAATCACATCCATTTCTGATTGAAGGCATTCAGAGAGGTCCTCACTGAATCAAGGCAAGGTTTTTGTAAAGCACAAAATGATTGTTAAAATTGCTTTTCTGTCAGAAAGTTTCACCAGTGTGATGAAGATGGTTTTGTGGTATTGTGTTGGTTGTCAGATTGAGCCAATGTTAAAACACATTCTGTTTCTTGCTAATACACAGTGATTGTTTAAAGGGTAATTTTTACTTTAAGCAACTGACAGACTAATTTTACTTCTTGTATTGTTTTTTTTTGTTTCTGTCAGCAAACACAACAGCGTTATTGCGGCCTAGATATTTGTGTGTCACTGGCCATAAAAGTGTAAACCTTTTTTCACAAGTAGGATAAGAAATAACCAACTTACAGGAAACAAGCTCTCTAATCTGAGTAACAGGATCATAGTCCACTGACACAGGTGTGTGAAAGCGTGGGTTTATCAGGCATAAAATAAAAAACATCAGATTCTTTTTTTTTTTTTTTGCAGTGAGAAGAAAAACTGCCAGTATACAATTGATGTTAAGTTTCCCTTAATGGTCCGTCAGACCTCCATGTCTAATATTACTCTCCCACAGGGAGCAAAAATAGGATTATTTAATCAGATGTGCTGGGTAATTGTATCATAAAGGGGCTGAATTTAGTATTTCTACTTCAAAAATTGAAAAATGACCTAGAAGTGTTTCAAATAAAGAGTTCTGATGTGATGTCAAATATGTCACTGTTAGAGGTGGGCAATATGTATCGCCTACAATAATACCGTAAATGTTGATTTGACAATGTGCAATTTTACATATCGAGTATTCATACTGTCTTGAAATGAAAACAAACGGACAGTGCATAGATGGTAAAGGAGAGGCGCGTGAAAGTCCTCATTGGCCGAATGCGTGCCTCAGAAGAAAATCAGCAGACAGGATTCAGTCTTGTGGTGACTCGGCAGCACCCAAAACACATCATCTCACATTGAGGAAAGATGCAGGAGTCTGCTGCCTCAGTGGATGATTCCATAGTAGACGTGGGTCCACATCACTAGCCTGGAAATGGATCGGTTTTGACCAGACTGATGTTGGTCAAAATAACGTTATATGCAAACCGGGGCGCTGTAAAGGGGGGTAAACGTGACAAATTCATGTGGAGGGGGTCCAATGGATACAGGTTAGAAGCTGTGAAAATTTCATGTAAGATCCACTGTGTAATAGAGGAATAGAAGCCGGGAGTCGGACATTGAAAGCATGTTAGGTTTCACTTTCGTTTCACCCTAGCGTTGGTTACAATAGTTATGGATCGCACACCCACATCCCCACCCGCCCATGTTTTGCAGAAGATGTATGAATGACTTAAAAAACAAACGAGCTGTTGTTCTGAAACGCTGTGTCTATCCATAGATGTCCTGGTAAGCAAGTAGTTTTACAGCATTTTTTGCAAAAAAACAAGAAAGAAAGAAAGAAATTTTTACATTTTAAAGGATATCGTCAGATTATCGTTATCAGGAAATTTTTAAAAATAATCGAGATTTTGTTTTGCCCATATTGCCCACCCCTAGTCACTGTACTGCATTGCAGAGACATACGTTGAATTCATTCACAGGCACTGATCAACGTGTTACTGTGAATGTATGAGACCACTAGAAGGAGTATGGAGTCACTCTGCCACGGCAGGAACTAGGGATAGGAATTAATAAGAATTTAATGATTCCGATTCCATTATTAATTTTGCTTATCGATCGGATTCCTTATCGATTCTCTTATCAGTTCTCATTGGGTGAGGGAATAAAAGAGTACAAACTGTCTTTTATATATCCATCTTTGCACAGAAAATGTATCATATACAGTATGCACAAATAATAATTTTAGATGACGCTGGACCCAGGTGGTGGTGGTGGTGGGGGGGGGGGGGGTCATCACACCATACAACTGTACAAAGTGAAAGTGAAACCTAAGATGCTTTGCTAATTCCTCTATGTCTCCCGCTATTGTGCACCTCATTTTCCATTTTTCTACCTTAGTGAATTTTTATTTGAGGGGTCAGGACTTTTGTTGCCCCTCCTTAGAACTGGGCTCGGATGACACCCTGGTCTTTGTTCTGCTTCTAGATTCACAAGCGTCGCGAAGTAGCGTATCAAACATGTGACATTCCTGCAAATTAATTGCATGCATGTTTGTGCATATTGGAGGGATTTCCCCCCTTTGAAGAAATGGAAGCTTTGCAAGTGTGACAAGTGGCCCTGGTGTCATCTTTTTACCAGAAATATAGCCGTACTTTGGAGCGTTTCTGCCTCGACGCCATGTTGGCTACGTTCTAAACCAGAATAATTCAGTGTACGTGTGACATCATCACACATGCGCAATGAAGGCGGAATCGATAAGCAGAATTGTTAAGCAAGCAGGCAAACGATTCCAACGAATTGAGCTACCGGGAACCAGTTATAAAAAAAAAAAAAACTGTTCTCGATTACCCACTCTACCAGGAACTGGTAAACTATTTTCAGTGTCAAAGAATGTGACCAAGTGATTTAAAATAGACGCACTGGCATTGTTTTCATAACAGAACACAACTGTAATGTAAAAGAATGGCATTTTATGCTCAAATTGCAGCATTCATTCTCTCCTGGTGAGCATGATTATCAATTTTATGAGGGTATAAACATGTTATTATGTTTGATACCATTTGTTGAAACTAAACTTAAGACTAAACTGTGACAGTTCTGACCTTGTTTGGACTATTCCAAGAAGATCTTTAGTTCAGCTATTAATTACATAAACTGTGAGGTGTTTTGTGGTTTTACCGTGGCTGTTTTCTGTCCAAAAACAGAGCTAAGCTAGCAGCGATATAATGTAAACAAGATGGTTTTGCATTGATTCTCGGTGCTCGGTCCTTAACTATTGGCTGGCGCATACATAAAGTGTTATGGTGACCTGCTCTGTGAGTTTTTGTTTGAAGGTGAAAACTTGATGATACCATAATATAGATGTATATAAACAATGAATTTTACATGTTTGTTGGTGAGTGATACACTTTGTGGATAAATAGCGTTCATTTGTTGGTGGTAGTCACAAGTACATTCTGGAATGTGACTCCTCCCTGCTTTTGAGAGGATGGATATATTAACTTTGTTTGTTTACTGTATAGATTTCATATATGTTGAGACCCTAATAGTTTCCTATAGGTGCCGAATATAAATTTTAAAAAACACAAATCGCGGTACCTATCTTTGTTGTTTTACTTTTTTGAAGAAAATATCATTTGCTTTGTAATAATTGATGAGCATTTCAAACCATTATGTTGTTTGTGAGTTGATTTTATTTTTGAAAATTTTGTAACATTTTTAGGTTTTCTTTTGTGTGTGTCCTGAAACGGTTGCAATTGTCACCACATACCCCTGTGTGGTATGCTGTGTTGAAATTTCTGCATAACTAACGCATCATCTTGTGTCAGCACTTGCATCACAGACACACTTCACGACATACACGTACAAAAACACACACAGTATCTTGGGTGCAAACTGTAGATTATAACTGTGAGCTCTCTCTATGAATGCCAGTTCATCCTCATATCACCCATTCACAGGTAACTTCCTCTTGGCACAAACCCAAATCCACAGCACAGATAAATATCTCTGTTTTTCTGTCCCGTCTCTGGTTCTTTCTTTCTCTGTTCCATGTTTTCTCAGCATATGTGACTTGTCTGTTGGTGCCAAAATGATCTGCTGAATGTGTCCTGTGCAGCTTAAAGCCCTGTAACACATGTAGTAAAGTACAATGTTGAGGGTCTCATAAGTACACAAACTAGGAGAACTTCGTTTGAACTTCCATCATTCACCTTCTAGCTGAGACAGTTGACATGGCATTCCCTTTATTTCCCAGAACATATGAAAACATTGGAAAATTCCAGGAGGCTTCTAAGCCGTGAGCCTTTCCTGGCTTAGTTTACTCTGACTTGGCATGACATGAAGGTCTGCCTGTCAGCAGGTTGCTGAACTGGGTATACCACTTTGATTTGCCTAGAATAGCTGGTCTGGTCTGTGTGATTTATGTAATGATGACAATACTTTTTATCTTTTTCTGTTTTACATGTACCTGTTTAGCACATGCAAATGTAGGCCTAACTGTGGACACATTAGAGTTGAGCTGGAACTTGCAGCAATTGCAGAACTTTCTTCTACCTTTACCTTCCACATGCCTTTTGTTTTCAACATTAGTTTTGGATTTCAGGTTTCTGATTTTGATAGGATGCTGCAGCTAAAGCTACATATTGTAAGAACTAAAAATTATATAAATATTAATTTCCATATATAACAATCAACCATGTAGCCATTTCAGTAAGTCTTGAATTGAGCTTTAAACCATTTGTGACAGTTTTTGTTCTGTTGTTCAGTTTGTTTTTTCCTTTTCATGTTTTTGTAGTGTAGTTTTACAGATATTATGTGGAAGACCTTGATTCTGACAAGCTGAAACAGATAGAATGGAAGACTGCATCAACTGAATATGATTTTAAACAAGACTTTTAATTAAAAATTAATTGTTGCACAAAATATTCTTATTTTTGTTGCTGATTTTTGCAGGGAATTGAATTACATTTTGTTTGTGTTGTATCATTACAGCACTTTTACTTTTTTGTGTTTTTGTGTCTGTTAAATGAACTAAAAACTAAACTTTTTTTTTTTTTAATCACTTTTCAAAGTATCTGTTTACTGCTACTTTTGGTCTTAGTTTTCCTTAACTATAATAACCAACTAGTACACACTACAAATCCATTAAACAAATTTATTATTTAATAATGATGATAGAAGCTTATCTACTGGCAGACCTGTGTAGAAGCTTAATCAAAGAGGTGCGTTGCCAAAAAAGTCAATGTCTGTCTGCTACAAGTCTGAGAAGGTCAAAGAAAGCAAGAGCCTAAAGCTGTGCTATTAAAGTCCCACTCAAACAGATATGTCGGGGTTGTTGGCCATACAGACAGCTTGGTATAACATAATCCAGTGCCTGCAGTGTTACAGTGGGTGCTCTAACACACTGCAACATTTAATTGGTCTTTTAGAAAGAGAAATCTTCAAAACTCTGTGTACAATACATTTTAGCTTAGTCTTAAGTGTGGAACAGTAGCTTAGTGTGTAAATGATCTGCATCATTTAGTGTTTAACGTTTTAGGAAATATGATGCGATTATAATTATTTGACTGTAACAAATATCTCCCTGAACTGTACTTTGAGCAAGATCCAGATTAATATCAGTGAGAAGTGAGTTTTGGGTCAAATAGATCCTTTTCCTGCAGTAAATTTCTGTGGGAAAATATAACTTGGATAAACACACAATGAGAGGCCAAAGGCAGAAAGGATGGGAAAAAAGGAGGGGGCTGGAGTGTTAAAAAACTGAGAAAGAATAGGCAAGAGATGACCGAAATTTATGGCCGAGATGGTGAGAAGGTGAGAGGTGCATGTTTGTGTATATGCTGCATGTGGGCGTGTGGGGTAAGTGGGAGGGCAGGGTGACTTGTTTCCTGGTCGGAAAAACAGCCAAGCTGGCAGTGTGTAGGAGGGGAAAGCCCTGGAGCTGGCCGGCCTGCCCTTACACTTCATCAGGTTGGTGAGTTTAACAGGATGTGGCCAAGGACTAAACACTCTGCTTTTTGATAACACAGCAATATATTATTACTTAAATAGAGGTATTTTTTACCTGGAAAGCCTGAAAAAGCAGAAATTTCTATAACAAACACAATATATTCACAAGGACAACAGTGCTATTAGCAGGTTAACAATGCAGGGAAGGTGTGTTGAATGCATTGAAAAATGGGGAAAACGTCTCCTGACTAAAACAGAAAGACACTGCACCTTTTGGTAATGACAGCGATCTGCTCTGACGGTGATGTAACTCAGCTTTTTGGGAAACGTAAACTCTATCCCCGGGGGCCAGTTTCACAAAGACAGACTCTGACTAATGCTTAGTCCAACGTCACATTGATTTCTAAATGTATCTATTGCACAAAGCTGTTTAGTTCTGTCTTGACCATCTCAAGTAGGATTAATTTGCTTGGAATTCTGGGTAAACTATAAAATGGTCGATCTTGTCGCCACTCAAAACCACTCGGCTTTAGTCACAACAACAGCAAACCTTGACTTTCAGGAAGACTTATAGTAGTTATGCCACTGCACTGTGCTGTACTGTGTGTGTGTGTGTGTGTGTGTGTGTGTGTGTATTCTCAGGCCTTGTTCGACTACCGGATTAAACCACAAACTATAAATTATGACCACTTATTTCTCCCTTTTGTCCGTTCTTATCTGGCTCTTAGTTCCTAGTTTCATTATAGGGTTGCTATCTTTTTGGCTTAAAATTGGGCCAACTTGACTTTTGTAAGACTGTTTAACTTGAATTAGACTAATGTAAAACTGAACTGAGAGACTGATTTAACACTTTAAACAAGTCTAAAACCTTTATGAAGTCATACTCTGGACATCACTCATTTTTAACCTCCTCTAATTATCCTCTGTTAAATACCATAGATGGCAATTTTGATTAGAGACGGGGTTTTTTTGTCTGTAAAAGGGCATGGTGATATTTGAAGACAAAGGGAGGTACACAGATCTATGGAAATTGGTGTTTATAAAACTAACTTTGAGATAGGACTCAGATTTCCTTGTATGGCAGCATCTGAACTTATCTGTGAACTGTCATAATCAGTACCATTGTATTATATCTGAAACAGCTGTTCCTTACTTTTCCTTAGTCTGACGGGAAGAGCTGCACAACAAGCACATATTTACTTCTTCCTCACTGTTTTGTGCCGGTTGATATTTATTATATAGCCTGAGTGCATTTGGCAGCTTAACTGTGATTTTGTATTTACGTGGGCAGTTGTATTATGTGATGGTGTTTAATCTTATTCATCACAATTAAAATATGTGAACGTTAAAAGATGATGAAGCCACACTGTGTGTAGGTGGTTTATGTTTAGAATAAACATGAAAATGGGGTTTTACGTGTTCTTAATTTACATCTACAATACACGCATATACAGATTTATGCAAGCTGTTTATTTCAGTTTCAGTTTCCTTTGAAGACATACCTGCACGCACAAACATTCAGATTTGTTTAAATGTGTATTTTTCTGCAGCAGTAAAAAGAGCATAATGCAGAGGCAGGATTAGTAATTATACGTTTGTGTGGTTGTGTGCTGTGGAAGGAGCCTGATTACCATCAGAGCAGTTGGAATTCAAGCCTTATCTGTGCTTGGCAGAGACCAGTCTTAGGAACACTAGATGAACTAGGTCTGGGTATGGGGGCCTGCCAGGGGACAAACGCTGCTGCCTCTGTTCCGCTCCGCTTAACAACTCGATTAGTGGGGTTCTGAGGTCGGCCATGTCTTGGTAAGCACCAACCAACCTGCTGCAGTTTTTCTGTGATTCCTTCGCACTGGGATGGGTCGTTGTCAAAACACAAGCTGCATCATCACAGCGATTGCAAAGTCGACATGCTCCGTTGCTTGTTGTCATGTGACATGGAAAAGACAGGATATAACATGGAGCAATGACCCCCAGGTAGAAATACAAATCACATACTTACAGAAGAACTTCAGCCTCAACTCAGATTACTCCATTGTGATACATAACCTTTAAGAGTTTCATAAAAATATAGCCTTTTCTTCGTTGAAACTATTGTAATGGCTCACAGTGTTAATTGTATTCATGTGATGCTCTATTCTAACCCATAAAGACCCGGTGTTACTTTTGTGTCAGTTCCCAAATGCTTTTTTTCTCTATATTTAACCTTTCTTAAGTGATTTATCCCCATTTATTACAGCATTATCCTTTCTTTTTTGCATTTTTTTTCAGTAGAATCATATATTTTCCTATATTTAATTCACTGATCCTGTAGATGTTCATAAAAGCTCAGATTAAAGTTGAGGGTTATGAGATCAGAAACAGAAAACTAAAGAAAATGTTACTGTTTCAGCAAAATACATCACTAAGTGAACATAAACCAAGTGTGTTCATCCACTGTCATTCATCAAACTCCATGGGTTTTACTGGTGAATCAATGTTGTAGAAAATGACAGTGTTTCCACGTTCACTACGGAGCCTCTGAACGTCCAAATGGGTCATATCTGATGACCATGAGAAGATGACAAACTGTATTTTACACCAATTATTCACATGTATCGATAGAATTAGTGGATCAACAGGTATTAAACAGTTTCGATCAGTAGACGGTTTAGGTCAGGAGTGGCTGTTTGGGTCTTTATGGGTTAATGTCACAAAACTAGAAAAAATGCACTTTCTTTTATTGTAAAACACGTGCCAGTGTACTTTAGTGTTTGTTTCCACAGTTGTTCTTCTCCAAAATGACGTCTCTTTTGACACAATGTTCCCTTTTCCCCATCTTCATTTAATAGAGCCGATAATGGGATGAAAAAAAAACTAAGCAAACTTGAAGGAAAAAATAAGATGGTATTGGAAGATAGTATAGGAAGACATACAATTTGCGCATAACTCCCAGGTGGAACATATAGGAGAAATTAAAAGGTGGGAGAAAGTGACGTATTATATGAAAAAGAACAGTAGTGATATTTCATAGGGATCTTTTCCACATCCGACCTGAAAATAAGGCAGTTGTTCCACTCTGCTTTCTGCAGGGCAGATCAACTATGGAGAGCCTACTTTCAGAGCTCATGCCTGATCTTGCCCTCAGGAAGCACACACACACACACACACACACACACACAGCAACAGAGGCAGAAGGAGACAGAGTAAGGTAGGGTGAGTGAGTTTTAGAGAGCGCCATAATAATAGAGCTAACAATAACACTGATAAGTAGAGTGCTGTACCCTTGAGAAAGTCCTCTTTCTAGTATGCAAACATCCATATGGTGAGAATGTTGCTTTATTTCTCTCACGTCAGCACACAAAAATATCCACATGTATCTGCACAAAGGACTGTGTTTGTCTGCCTGTAGTTTGCCTCCCTCACTAGGCCCCATTCCCACATGATGCAGTCATGTTAACACTAAGAGCTCCACATCTTGTGTCCTCAAGCCTGTGAAACATTTTCTGTTGAACTGTGAGTAATGGCTTGTAGGCAGCAATGTCAGAAGTCAGTATAGCTTCTTGGCATTAATGAGTAGCAGTAACATTACTAAGACTGAGTCAGCATTGCAGTTAATCATTAAGCTCTACTTTTGTACACTGTTTCTGGACATTTTTGATTATTGCTGCTAGAGACAAACCTATTAATTCTGTCTGTGCATTTAAATAAAATCATGAAAATGGTTCCTCATTTGATTAATTCCAGACTTGCCTACTAATTCATTTATTTATCACATTGATGTCAATGTTAAGTTCACCAGCTGTCTGTTTTCTAATGAAGTCAAAGAAACGTACTTATTGGACAATGTCACATTTTTTTCAGGGTGGAATATTGGATGATTAATTGGTTATGAGCTTGTTCCTGAGCCACATGATCATTATTAATATTCAAAAATACACCATTGGTTGACCTGTAATAGTATTAATTCTTCTAGTACATGACATGTGCTTTCAGTAACATGTTGTGCATCAACCCAAACTCTTCATATTTAAGAAAAAAATGTAGTTCATGGAAGTGCTATTTGAAAACCACTAACATTCTTCCAGTGTGTTCCGTAAACATTATAGGAATAGTCGTTATTTTTCTTGTTAATTTATATAGTCAGCCTACCCTAAAGTGAGATAACTAGGAAGTGAAATTGCTGAATTAGCAACTTGTATCCTCTGGTAGTTGTCAGAGCTTTTTCATATCACTCTGAGGTTTCAGCTGGAACATGGGGGTGTGGGAATCTCCACACATGGCCCAAAGTGCATAAATATAGTACGTGTACACAGTCACACATACTGAGGGCTGCACGCAGACTCACAGTTTGTCTTCTGTTCAGCTCGTTGTTGCCTACCCTGCTCTCTCCTCCCTCCCCTTCGCTTAATCCCTCAATCCCTATCTCCCCACATCCATGTTTATAAGTCTCCCGGGGGCCCAGGGGTGCCTGTGAGAGGCTAGTTAAAGAACATGGCATGCTAATGGCTTGGAAGGGATATGAATAGAGGGGCGACTGGAAGGCAGCCATAGCTGAAATGACACACAGACACAAGCAGTCTCATTATGCCTGCCCATTGCTTTCTGTTTTACATGCTCACACTCACACATCTGTGTATGCTTAAGTTTTTCTTAGGCTGCTCGTTTTACATCCAAAAAAAAAAAAAGTGCCACGTTGGCAGAAGTCCAGATATAATATGCCCCCTTTGTTGTCATAGGTTCATTCCCATTAATACTAAGTCGTCACTGTTTTGATGGCATTTGTTGATATTTGTTTTTCTTTCACTGCTCCTGTAGTTCATGTTATGTAATGTAAGTAGGCTGTATGATGTTCCTTCAATTCTCATGAAGAGGGATGGTTAAAGGATTTCTTAGAAAGGCTTTGCCTGACTGTGGTGACCTCCATCAGTTTTGATATGCCAATTGTCATGTCACTCTGTGAATTTCTCTTCTCTTTTTAGGCAGAAAATCAATATGACTCACTGCTGTGTCCTATATTTTGCTCTGTTTCTGAGAGCGAACTTAACACCACCTCTCTTTCTGTGCCTTCAGGACCTGTCCTGCATTGATGACCTCTCCACAAACTCCCTGTTCTCCTCTCCGGCTGACTCGCTGTCGGAGTATGCTGATGCCCAGTCCTTCATCAGCACAGACAACTTGGACACAGTGCCCACCCTGTGGGACGTCAACACTAGTACCACCACCACACCAGCACAGAGCCAACTAGAGGTCAGTAGCAAGCATTCACAACATATGGTTATGTAACCTAAACTGGGTTGGATCTACATATGTGTCTTTACAACAAAAATAACAAGAGGATCAGATCATCCTTCTTGATCTCTGATAGGGCGTTGGTTCCAGGGCGTATCGTCATTCTTCTGGTGATATAGTAAAGGCAATGTCATCCTCGTAGTCCAGTCTGATAAATTGTATTGTCATCATCAATATGATGAATGTGTGCACTAAACACACTACATAAGCTAAGTGCCGGGAATAAGAAAAATAGTTGCATTAACCTTAGTCACGCATTCATGCTCAATATGTGAGTACTTGACATGGGTCATGTGTCCACGCTGTTTGGTCAAACAGATGAAACCCCAGATCACAGTCAGCTACCCTCAGATTAATTGGTGTCAGTTTGGTGGCAACTGTGTGGTCAGCTAACATAAGGGCTGAGAAATGAAAGAACACTGTACACTGATTTCTGTGTGAAACAGCAATAAGTACAGTAAAACTTCACCTATAAAAGTCTGCTGATGTTAACACTTGGTTCTCAGTAGGGGTGCACCGATACCACTTTTTTCCAGAAGTACTTACATTTGATTACTTGCTGATACCAAGTTCTGATATGAGTACTTAGTAATACCATTACAGTTCTTAGTTACTTTTGAAAATGTGCTATATTGTCGTTGTCATTAGTCTGACTATAACGAAGTGCTGCTACTGACATTTAATGTATTGGAATGAGTGTTTCTCAATCAATCCACCAGAGGGCGCCACTCTTAATTAACCATACTTGCCAAATACCACGAAGAAGAATGACATTTTTGAGAAGAAGAAGAAAGTCAGTAATAACAAACATGGTGATGACAGAGGAGGTAATACCAATGTGGATGCTAATATTGATATTGATGAAAGTAGTTGTCATTAGTATGTCAGTAGTTTTTCACTAACTCAGATAGTTGCTCTTTGAAAATATCTGCTACCTCCACAGTTCCCGGTGGTACTGCTTCTCCATCTTGGTACGCACAGAGCCTTACATATAAGATAATATGATGAGCTTTATATGACTGTGGGTATGCATCTGCTAGCTCCCGGAAAACGGACCGAATTATGTGATGAATGTACGCTCCATCCGTATCCATCAGTGTCTTTAACGTAACTTGCAGTCAGTGTTACTTTTGTCACCGTCATTTATTTTAAAAAATCTCCACACTGCTAACATTACTCCTCTGCCATGTACTTGCTGCACTATGAGATGAACGTCACGCTGCCGTCAAGTGGTATGTTTGTGGTGTGTTTTTGTATCGGAGCACTTTTACGAGTATTACTACACACACTCAGTATCGGACCGATACCCAATACTGGTATCAGTATCGGTGCATCTCTAGTTCTCAGCACAATTCAAGACTCCATCAGGATCTTCATGCAAACACACAAGCATACATTGTAACTTTAAAAAGTCTTAACCTGTTGACGTGTTCAGCACAGGTTGTAGTCTAGAGCTCTTTCAGAGAGTTGAATTTATCTGCAGTATAGTACAGTATCCAACTTTGTTTTCAGCAGTCTTTCCTTTATCCCTGTTCTCATTGCTGTTGAGTCCTCTTTGAATTTGATGGATGCGAGGATATCTTTTTGATACGAATCAGAGTGCATTTATTTCTCCTGCCCTCTGAAAGCCTTTTATGTTTTCCTTTTCATTCTGCCCTCATTTCATCCATTATGTTTCCCAGACACACACGGCTTTATCTGCCTTTTGTTGTTGTTGTCGCTGGCTTTTCACCGCCCGTCAACAAATTGCATTTTGTGGAGTACTGCTCCGGCAGACATCTGTGAAGTGTCCACACGCTGTTTTGGGCAATATGCATACAGAAAAACACAGACATTTACGCAATAAGAGATTAATCATGTTTTCTTTTTGTTGGTCAGTTTTCATGTATTTGGCACCATGTTTATTTGAGTTTTTCTTTCTTCATTTTGTGTTTTGTTGGCAGCTAAAGGGGAGCAGCAGGTTTCATGGGTTGGCCAGTTTGGATGATATAACTGCAATTATCAGCACCCCACCTTTAGGAGGATTCCAGGTAGCCTCACATGCCTTCTCCAGTCTGATGCAAAAAATGAAACCAGCTCTCTAACTTGATCAGGCTCTCAGATTATGTGTGCAGTATGGACCTGTGTGTTTGCAATACTAGAAAGGCTTGTATTACTGTCTGTTTTCCATGGAAACATACACTAACTTGCGACTAATGTAATACTGAGGGCCACATTTTGACATGAAGGTAGAACTAAGCTAATATGTTTAAGACAGACTAAAGTACTTTGGTCTGCTTTGGCAAGTCTTTATTGCCACAGATGATGAAAGCATTGCTTCGGATTGCACATAACTGAGCATTCTGCAAATACACACTGTCCAGAGAACAGATTACAGCATGTATTGTTTTTTAAGAAGTGTCTGCTACCTGTTTGTTAAAATGAGGCCCTGTGCATTTGCATATGATGTTGGCATTCTACATTTGCAGCTAGATTTCAGAGCATTCATTTTTTCCGCTTCAGCTGGGTTCATGCATTCTTCATTTGTTATTTTATCATTGCACTGGTTAAGATGTGCTGTGCAAATCCTTACTAACAGCTCACATGCCTCTGACTTTCAGCTACATACTGTTTACCAACTCCTCTTCACCTGGACTTAACCAAAATTTATTACTCCCAAATTATTGCTAATCCATCACTGAATTAATGTTTGATGTTACTAGGCTCAGAGACCCCAGCCACAGCCAGAGGAGGAAGAGGATGCTGAGGAAGAGGAGACAGAAGAACTGGGACATGTAGACACATATGCTGAGTACAAACCCTCCAAATGTAGGTCACTAGAACAAATGTCAACAGTTGACTGCACATTAAATCATCTACTTTTTCCTTTTTAATACAGCACTATTTGGTTGTATGATCCAACCTGACATTGCCTTATTTCTAAAATATTCTGCTTCATTTTGTCTCTACAGCCACCATAGGAATTTCTCATCCTGACATAGTGGTGGAGACAAACACACTTTCTAGTGTCCCTCCACCTGACATCACTTACACTCTGTCTATCCCCCAATCAACTATCAACAGCGGTTTGCTATCTGCTCTGCAGCTAGAGGCCATCATCTACGCCTGCCAGGTAAATACACTGACACTTCTCATGCAAACAAATTAATTTGAAACACATCTGTTTTTGACTGTATGGGCTCCTCTGTTAATGTGTTTGCTCTTTGCACACACTCAGCAACATGAAGTGATCCTGCAGAACAACCAGAGAGCAGGCTTCCTGATCGGAGATGGGGCAGGGGTCGGAAAGGGACGCACTGTGGCAGGAATCATCCTGGAAAACTACCTTAAGGGAAGGAAGAAAGCACTATGGTAAGAGAGAAGACTTTATCACCCTATTGATTTGTTTCCCTTGTAAATGTTGACCTCTGCAGGGATCATGAACCAGTTTAAAACAAAACTATAGTTTTTGTTTAGATGTATTGATTCAGAAGCTGTGATTTATATGCAAGGATATGTTGAGCATGTTGAGGTAAATTGTGCAGAAGCTGGTTGAATTACTGATTTTCCTGTTCTTGCCCTTAGGTTCAGTATATCCAATGACCTGAAATTTGATGCAGAGAGAGATCTCAAAGACATAGATGCACCCAATATTCCTGTGCATGCCTTAAACAAGGTGAGTCTGAATGGAATCAATGGGAAAGCCACACAGATTGTTTCAGAACAGGTTATCTTTATTATCATTAGAGTTATTATTATTATTTTGTTGTTTTTTATTTTAGTTAAGTTTTAGTCAATTCTACAAGTGCTCAAGCTATTTAATTATTTTTTTTTGTTTTAGTGTTGTTTTTTAAGGTGTTGTGATGAAAATCTTGGTTTATAGAAGTTTTTCTTGAAAACCTTGAACCATTAACACTGGAGGAAAACAAAACAAAGTCTACCTGCAGCTCCATTTCCTTTTACTTTCATTTGCAATGGTCATTGTAATTTTTCTTTCATTTCTGTCAATTTTCTTACTGATTTATTTCAGAGTTTTTTTTTGTCACTACATAATTTTCTCAAACCTATTCTCCTTGTTGCCATTGTAGATTAAGTATGGAGACACAGCTACCTCAGAAGGAGTCCTGTTTGCAACTTACTCTGCGCTAATTGGAGAGAGCCAGGCAGGAGGGCAGCACCGGACCAGAATTAAACAGATCCTGGACTGGTGCAAGCCAGACTTTGATGGAGTTGTATCCTTCTTATTTGAACATCATTGCATCAAACAGTGGTTTAGTGTACATTAGTGTTTCGTGTCTGCCTTTTTTGCCCTTGACCCCTGTGCTTCCTAGATTATTTTTGATGAATGCCACAAAGCCAAGAATGCCACATCTACAAAGATGGGCAAAGCAGTGCTTGACCTGCAAAACAAGCTGCCACGGGCCAGAGTGGTGTACGCTAGTGCCACAGGTAGGCTGGCACACAAAGACACACAACTGCCCTTAAATCCGTAATGCAATCCAACAGAGGATTTAAAAAATAGATATTTCTGTCATCTCTGTTACAGGTGCCTCTGAGCCAAAGAACATGATCTATATGAGCCGCCTGGGAATCTGGGGTGAGGGCACACCCTTCAGGACGTTTGAAGACTTCCTGCACGCGATTGAAAAGAGGTTTGTATAGTGACATGTTGCAGAAATTCATTGTATTACATTGAGGTGTTTTGAAAGGCTTTCAGTTGTATGGATACAAACTCATCTGTAAATCACTGTCCTTACTGGAAAATACTTTACAGTCTGTTTCTAGTAATGGATTGTTGACCAAAGATTGAATTTTGTTGAATAATTTATATGCTGTTTGTATACAGAGGTGTCGGTGCCATGGAGATTGTCGCCATGGACATGAAAGTGAGCGGGATGTACATTGCCAGGCAGCTGAGTTTCTCAGGGGTGTCTTTCCGAATTGAAGAGATTGGACTGGACAGTGACTTTAAACTGGTTTATAACAAAGCTGCCAAACTGGTGAGCATCACAGTTCTCATGCTTATCATGTTTGAAATGGGAAACACTGAACTCTGAAATGACTGTACTTGTCTGGAAACCTTCTTCAGTGGGCAGAGGCTCTGCAAGTGTTCATGCGTGCAGCTGATGAGCTGGGCCTGGTCAGCAGGAAGTCTCTGTGGGGGCAGTTCTGGTCATCTCACCAGCGCTTCTTCAAATACCTCTGCATCGCTGCCAAGGTCCGCTGCCTGGTGGAGCTGGCTCAGAAAGAGCTGGGGGCCGGAAAGGTCAGCATAACATGCACTGAAACATGGACCTAAGTAGTACGTATAAATAACCTGTGGAAAGGTCCAGGAGCAGTAACTGGACAATGATGAGAACTGCTGAAGGAGTGTAAACAGTCTAAAAACTTAAAGTACTTCATGTAAAACCTGTTTAGTTGTTGATGTTTATTTGTTTCTCTCCACCACAGTGCATAGTTATTGGACTGCAGTCTACTGGGGAGTCCCGCACAAGAGAAGTCCTAGATGAGAACGATGGGCACCTTGATAGATTTGTTTCTGCAGCAGAGTGAGTAAAATTGGACTGATTCTTTGGTGTGTACTTTTGCCCTGAATATCTCTCCTATGTCTCCTATTAAAGTTTCAGTGGGCAGTGTGTTTTGGCATTATCAGGCAGCACTTCCTTAATGACCTTTAACCATCATGTAATTCAAGTGGCCTGTGACGAAACTGAACAACATGGCAGCTCGTCTGCCAGAGATTTTTTTTTTTTGCTTAACTTTACCATAATGACACGAAACTGTGTCACATAGTCGATTTTTGTAAATGGTCTGAGTTTAGCACAGAGTGGATAGACCTGCAGGAGGGTGTATATTTTCTGTGCTGGTATTTTCTTGTCTGATTTTCTCCAATTGTAGAATTAAAACACAGAAATACAGAATATAAATGAATAATTGTCCTAACTCAGTTGCTGGATTAGATGAACAGATAAAATACTCATTTTCATCTTCCTTTACATATGTTTCACATCAGCTTACAGTTTGGTAAAGTTTCACATATTCTTTAGCTGTCTCTTTTTTTTATTGTTTATTTCCTGTAATCTGTAGCAGTCTTGCATTTTCAACTTGGATTTCCTTTTGCTGCTTCATGAAGCTGCCAAATTGTTTGCCAAACCTTGGAGAAGCACACTGTCTCCTCATACAGTCTATAAAATAGACAAGTATTCATGACATGCAGTTTTAACCTTCACCATTCTCCTTTAATTAATGAATAGCTCAGGCAGTCTCCGGAGCTATTTAAATTAATAACAAATTACTCATCATAGAAAACTGGAAAGAAAACATAAGTTCACAGTGTTTTGAACTTATTTGACCCTATGTTGCTTTGGGCAGACGTGCCTGAATGTCTGAGTGTATTAGATCACACACAACATGTTCATCTTCCTGTCAACACCTTTCAACTATAATGAAGCCTACTGAGGAGCTTGACGTTTCTAATTGTCTGGTCTCTCCTGACTCGCCCTGCTCTTAGAATAAATGTTTCTCACTCCTCTCTTTTCTCCTCCTTTTTTCCTTTAGGGGAGTGTTCCAGTCTCTAGTAACGAAGCATTTCCCTTCAGAAAAACAGAGGAGAGAGAAGGCCCCGGGGAATAAGAGGAAACGTAAGTGGGATTGCAACACCGTTCCACCAAGTGCACACTCAGACCGTTTTCATATCAGGTTTCTCACTGGTGTTGTTTGCAGCTATCACAATGAAAGATCATTTAAAAACCTGATAAGTTTTGCTTATTGTTTCTAAATATAATCCTGATGTGGAAACCAAACAGGTAAGCCAAGAGGTCGGCAGCCCAAGGTACCTAAGCACACAGTGGACAGCGGAGGTGTGATCAACATAAGTGATGACAGCAGTAGTGACTCCGATGGTATGGATACAGACTCCAACTCATCACCGGATTCCCTAGAAAACGACGACGTCATCTTTGTGAACCACACTAGCTGTCAGACGGGTACGATGGGTTTTGTCTATTATTTGTTTTATGTTCATTTGGTAAAAATAGTATTAGAAAGGGATGATGGAAATGACAAAAAAGAAGCATCTCATATTTTGAAGATGTTTTATGTTTGTTTGATGTGTTTTTTATATATTTTGAGAAAAAAAATCACCATATTTCAAGAACAACTGACAATATAACAGGGTTAAAATTTTGTCAAATTGTCTCTTAACAGATATTAAGAGAAACTGCATAGTATCAAATAATATATTGAAACAATAGGCCTGTTATTAAATAAAATCCTGATTAAATACAAACAGCAGCTGCTAGAGTCATACCGCTGTATTTGATTCAATTGGTAATTTTATCAACTTCAGTAATATTAAGCTTTTTTCTCATAAATATACAGCTCTGCTTCTATTATGACTCTGTTGTCTTTATATTGTAATTTTAAAAAATAATAATTTATTAGGGCTGGGCAAGTTAACGCGTTATTACCGTGTTATTCATTAAATAACGCTGACAATTTTTTTTAATCTCATGTTAATGCCATTTTATTATAACTTATATTATTCTGCCCCTGTTTGTGTGCGTGTAGCGATTAGCTCGGCAGATAGACAACAGGTTTGCCAAGAAAAGCCGGATGCTGAAAACTTCTCTCCAAATTTTTTACTTGAGACTCACTGTAAAACTGCAACATACACACGAAATATGTCTCAGTTCTGTTCATTGCCTTGGTACATTTACATGGCATTATACATTTAAATGAATGGGAAAAAGACTGCTAGCTCAATTCTAACTTGAATGGGAAAATCCATAGACACACTAATGATTAGCATTTATAGATTAATTTAAGATTTACGACGTCTTTTTATCCAGCAACAAAGGTTCACATCAGAGATATTTTATACTATTCATTCTTACAACAACTGAACATAAAATACTCACAGGCAAACATTTTTTGGGCCATACAAACAGAGTGAAAGAAGCATGTCTGTTAGTTCCTTCTTATGTCCGAACAGGCTACGGTAACACCGCAAGTACAATACACACATTAGTGCAATTTATTTCGACCACTAGAGGGCCCCCTTTGCTTGCTTTTAACAACTGAACATCACATATTATTGGGCTCATTGGTATTAGTACTTATTAGTGGGCTTAAGACTCCTGTCAATCACTCACAACCGAAAATAAACTGGTGGGGACATAAACATGGAGAAAGGTACAGGTCTTTTACATGGACATTTTCATTACCTCCGCCAAGGAGGTTATGTTTTTGCCAGGGTTTGTCTGTCTGTCTGTCTGTCTGTCTGTTTGTTTGTCTGTCCGTTAGTGTGCAACATAACTCAAAAAGTTATGGACAGATTTTGATGAAATTTTCAGGGTTTGTTGGAAATGGGATAAGGAAGAAATTATTAAATTTTGGTGGTGATCGTGGGTGGGGGGGCCCACGGGGGGGGGGGGGGGGGGGGCACTGATCAGCCTTGGCGGAGGTCTGCACTCTCCGAGTGCTTCTAGTTTTAAATGTCTTCAGATGGTGGGGTTGAGAAGGACAAAGTTGTTTGTAAGCACTGCAATGTGGAATTATTTTTATCACTGGAGTACTTCCAGTCTGAAATATCACTTTAAGGCAATACATGCTGTTGATGCCTGCCCCCCCCCCCAACTATCCAATTAATCGTGATTAATCACAGAAATCCATGCGATTAATCATAATTAAAAATTTTAATCACTGCCCAGCACTGAATTTTATCCTAGGAGTGAACATAAGCCTGTTTTTGAAAAAAGGTTAATACACATAATGGGTGATGTAATAAGCTCTGATGTAGATAACATTAGCTCTGATGAATCATCTGTTTCCTTAAAAGCACAAAACAAAAAGTACCAACAGGTGTACATGGACAGATGGAGAGACCAACTCGCTCCTCAGTTTCAGTTTTCCATTTGAGATGGAAAACAATAACAGGATGATCTTTATCTTGTACTTTCTTGGTTAATGCTCTGTGTTCTCACAATAACAGCCTCCTGTAGTTGGTCCAAATCAGCTGCAGGAAACACACTGTTCATATTTTCCTTTTTTTTCTTCATTTATATATTTCATATTTTTGCTCAAAATGTGAAATTTCAGTTACAGAAACACAGTTATTGTGGTGAGGTGAGATGATTAGCTAAAGGAAAGGGTTTTTAACCTGAGCACAGACTGACTCTGCTTGAATCTACCTTCTGCTTAGAAGTCTCTGGTGCCTTGTTATTTTTGTGACTGTGTCCTGCATGTAGTTAATTTTTCGTCTGTTTAATATTCACAGCCAGGATAGAGGAGATGAAGCAAGGCCTCCTCAACAAAATATCGGAGCTGGGAAAAGAACTACCTCTCAATACTTTGGACGAGCTCATTGATAAGTTGGGAGGACCAGATAAAGTATCAGAGGTATGAGCCGTAGACATTATAAGTATCTAATGCTATTAAATGACGGTGTTAAGATTTTTCATTCACTGTGAATATGGTTATATCTCTGTAGATGACTGGGCGTAAGGGTCGTGTGGTGCGACGGCCAGACGGCATCGTTCGTTATGAGTCACGAGCTGAGCAGGGACTCACCATTGACCACATCAACATCAAAGAGAAAGACCGCTTCATGGGTGGAGAAAAGGTCCGATTACCAATCAAATAGTTTTCACGACCTCGATGGATAGTCTCTAAAAGGGACATAATGCTTTATAAACACTGCTCATTATGCCTCCACCTGTAATTCAACCCTCTTTCCATTCTCCAGCTGGTGGCTATCATATCTGAGGCAGCAAGCTCTGGGATTTCCCTGCAAGCAGACAAGCGGATTAAGAACCAGAGGCGGAGAGTCCACATGACCCTGGAGCTGCCTTGGAGCGCAGACAGAGCCATCCAGCAGTTTGGTAAGTCAGATGAAGTTAGTCTTACCCTGAGGTCGGGCAAAAATATCACCAAACACCAGTCATACACAACTTTTTCCGTATTGATCAGCATCGGTATTTGTCGTGATATATAATTTGGGAATGCTGATTTAAAGAGTATCCTGGTAATACTAGAAAGCTGAAGAAAAAGATTTATTTGCCAAACTTTAGAATATTGAAATTTTTGCCCATTTTCATCCTATTAATAAAATGATAGATGTAGGTCTATATATATTTAAACACAGACAAATCAGAAAAGATGTGATAATTCATGGCCATCCCAGTGTCAGTTTCTGAACTTGTGATTTGTGCATCAATGCAATATTACATCTGTTGGTGCCCATGTGTTTTACAAAACAACACAGATTTCAGATTTTATTTGGGGCAGTGAATGCATTCCCATTTCTGTTTCTGTAACAGCAAATGTTTCTGTGTTCCCACTTATTCTAGTCTGTAGGTTTGACCTTTCATTCTGAACACCGGTGTATTATTAAATCTATTGTTTACTATTTGCTAATTGTTTTGCTGCAATTTGTATAACATCCTGCATCCATTAGCCTTTTTATTATCTGCAGCCTACCTTTGTGTCAGTCTGTGGGCTGCACACCCACAGTAGAAATTATTTCCTCAGAAATCAAGAGACTCAGATTCCACAGATGTCTACAAAACACTTCTACAGAAAAAAGCATAGAGAGTCTTCTGTTTATTTCATCCTCTAAAGACTGCAAAGTGGAATATCTCCAATCCCATGGGTGTAATGATATGATTTTCCTCCGTTATTTAATGATGCACATGCTGTCATCCTATAACAAATAATCAGCTTTTTTTGTGCATTCAGTAATTTTAAAATATTTTATTTTAATCTGGTTGTTTAAGCCAGTAAAGTCTAAAAGAAACAGTATGAAAACATGCAGATCAGAATTACAAAAATAATTTTATTGTTCATACTTTCATGATCATATACTCTTAATTAGGGATGTAACGATATGAAAATTTCATATCACAGTTATTGTGACCAAAATTATCACGGTTATCATTATTATCGCGGTATTGTTGAAATTGTGCTCAGAATGTTCAAAACGTATTTATACACACACTGAAATAATTTAACCAAGTTGTACTAAAAAAAAATCAATAAATAAAATAAAATAATTGGCACAATGTACCTTCTGTTGCAGAAACATTCAAATATTAACCCTTAGTGGTCTAAGCCTATTTTGTCCGTTTTTCAGTCCTTTTGATTTTGCCTTTATATACTATATAAACAAAGGTTTACTATAGCCATGTTTGGTGTCTTTTTTTTCAGCACAACTTCATCAATATCATCTGGCTATTATTTTTTTCACTTTAACCTACTTTATAAACATAAAAGGACAAAACCACAAAAAAATATCTAAAATCCGATTTGAAAAATGTATATAATTTATTGCATAAATAACACAAAGATGCTTAACGAACCTTTTCAGAGACTTTAAAAGTGAATATTGGTTCCAAATATTAGGTATAGAAAATTAAAATTGTAATAAATTAAAACTATGCTCAAATATTTGACATAAAACCAGATCTTTACAGAGGGTTTTTTCCCCTAAAAGTGCGGTAATCAAACACGGTTATCATGATAATTAGAATTTAAACGGTAATACTAACCGTCTGCAATTTTACCGCAGTTTATCGTTATACTGGTAATCGTTACATCCCTACTCTTAATGTCAGACCTTGGGAAATATTTGGACATATTTTCATTTCTTAGAGTGGATTTAAGTGTACACACTAGCGATGTGAGGATCACTTTCATTCTGATTGTGTTATCTTTTGTCATGGTATTTGTTTAGGTCGCACCCATCGGTCCAATCAGGTTACAGCGCCGGAGTACATCTTCCTCATCTCCGAGTTGGCAGGAGAAAGGCGGTTCGCCTCCATCGTTGCTAAAAGACTCGAAAGCCTGGTAAATACCAGACCATTACACATGTTCACTGGGCCATGTGTTATTCTTTTGCACACTTTGATTCACCCCATTTCCATTTGTGTTTTAATTGAGTGAGGTCTTTCTCATGGGAGATATTCCTATTCATCTTGTTTTCTTATGGAGCGTGAGAAGAATTGTTTCACTGTAAACAGAGATGCTCTGTGTTTTGTGTTTATTGATTGCTGTGCTCTCGGTTGCCATCGACTGAGTCATTTACTTCATCCCCTTGCCCTCACCCTGTGTCCTTCCTGTTTTCTGTGGCACTCCCCACATGTATTCTAAAGCCAGTCTACATGGGCTCTTTTATTTTGGCTTACTTCACGTTATATCAGCTTTTTCTTTTTCCACAAAACCTCAAGAGATGCTGGGTCTTTCCCGTCTCCAGCTCAATAATGGAAAACTGACTAAGCTGAAATAAAAAAAAAAGAAGAAAAGAAAAAAGCAAAGGTCCTTGTCTGGATAATTTATATAATCCACAGCTATTTTCCATAATTATCAATGCAGCTCAGCACACTAACAGTCATTTATTACCATAGTGACACAGCGTGACAGTTCTTTTGGGAAAAAAAACAGCAAGGAGTGTGCAAGGGGATGGTGATTCCAGGAAGTCATTTGTGTGTTTGCCAGGCCTGTTCGGTAAATCTGTGTTGAGAATAGGTCACATCACGTCTGCCTGTCTGAACCCGATACAACACAACTGCACACACACCCACACATACACAACCACTCCAAGTAGATGGCTGAATACTTTTGTAAGTAGCTGATGAGCACTGACGTAAAATCCCTTTGTTTTGGTGTCTCGGGGCATTTGTTGTGTGGGCAGGACCAACAGCTGGATACATGGATGGTGTGTTCTACAATTTTCTTTCATCTCCACACGTTTTGTTTCTGGAGGAAGGAGACTGTAGAAGTGTTAAAAGACAGGCTACATTCTAATTTAAAGCACTGATGAAATTGTTGTTTCTTTGAGTCCACTTTAGCCTTTTCATTTAATCCTACTGTTGCTTAAAAACCTTCTAATATTTCTAGCAGGCAGTTGAAAAAGTTCTCTAAAACTGCTTAATTTCACCCCTTTTCTCTGGTATCTCAGACAGGACCAGATGGAACTGTAATATTATCTGAGCGTGTGTCACAGTGTTATATCTGTTCATGAAAACCAAAACTGAAACTGGCAGTACAAATACATCTGAACCAAGATAAGAAATGAAAACTTTCAAAAGCAAGAAATGAAAATTAAATTGAAACAAAATCAGCTGCAGTTTTGTTTTGACTTGATGCATCACGATGCAAGTGTTTTTTCATTATTTGTGACCTTTAATTGTTTCCAGTTTATATGTCATGCATTTTTTTCATCCTTTTGTTTTCAGCTGCTCTAAATTCGGGCTTTCCTCATCATACCTGAAAAAGACTAACACTAAAACTGACTAAAAACTGAAACAGGACTTGTCAGTTCGTCAAAATAAAACTCAAAGTACACATGCAAACTAAAATTGAAATCCAAAGCTAAAAGAAAGAAGAAACGAAAGAAAAATTAAGGCTGATGAAAAGCATTACACAAACATTATCAGCTATTTTGTGTTTATAGCACTCAAAATACTACAACTACACAAAATAATAATTGTGTTTCTGTTGTTAATCCACTTTTCAGGGTGCTTTAACACATGGAGACAGAAGAGCCACTGAATCCAGAGATCTGAGCAAATACAATTTTGAGAACAAGGTAGGCACCACTTTAAATACTGTATATCTTTAAGTGATAAAATATACGTAAAAATGGGCCGTATCAATTGCATTTCCCCATTTTCTTTCAGTATGGTACAAAGGCTCTAGATAAAATCACCAAAGCAATTCTTGGCCACATAGAGAACAAGGTTCCCCCTCCCAAAGGCTACCCAGGGGGTGAGGCTATGTTCTTCAGAGGTATGTCTAAGTGTGTGAACTTTGGATGTCTGTCAGCACCTGTCAGAAGATAAAAATAAGTTCAGCAGGATACTTCAGTGCACCTACTCATTTTTTTTTTTTCTTTATTCCAGACATGAAACTCGGAATGATGGATGTGGGCATCTTTTGCAGAGAGCCTCGCTTTGGGATCAGCACTGAGAAAGGTACACAAGGCATGCAAGCAGATTGTCTACTATTATATATAGACTGAATGTGTCGACTGGGCTCTCTGTCTTCAGATCGAACTCAGCTGTGTGTCGCTGTCAACACGGAATTAGCTGCATTAACTGTTCTGTTCTCGGTTTTGTTTTTTCATCACAGACTGCAGCATCACCAAGTTCCTAAATCGCATCCTGGGCCTCGAGGTCCATAAGCAAAACTATCTCTTCCAGTACTTCACTGACAACTTTGACTACCTGATTGAGAAGGACAAGAAGGAGGGAAAATATGACATGGGAATCTTGGGTAAGGCGGTGAATATAACTTGTTCGCCCAAAATTTCCATTTATATTGGTATTGTAATGGTGACAACAGGATGATTTCTGACAGCATAGACAACTAGAGTGTTGAACACATTTGATAATGTTTTAAGTCTGTGACACACGTGCTATTCTTTTATTCAGTTTCTCATAACTTTGAATGATTGGTGCTCTAATAATTTTAACAAAGTTAATTTCTGAATGTCATTAATTCTGGTTACACTGTGTCCTGACAGACCTTGCCCCAGGTAACGATGAGATCTATGAGGAGAAGCAGGAAACGTTCTTGACAGTTGGAAACCCTCAAGATGGACAGGTTGTTCTTTATAAGGTAGGCACAAAATAACCTCATAGCAAGTTTATCTCTCAGTGTCACAACTGCTTAAAGTCTGACAAAATATAATTATTGGTTTGTATCGTGTGTCAATGTGTAATATCCAGCCCTGGGTTTCCAACAGCCAAAATAAGAAGTGTTGACACATGTCCATGTCACAGAGGTTGTAACAAAACACGCATGGATATAAATTTCCTAAGGTTTTCTTGAAGAGGCTTGCACACACAGCTTTATCCGCACAGTCTGTTTTACATAACCTGTACTCCCAGTAGTAACCTGGGAGTTTTGATTGATGTCACTTTGCATAGCAGTATCACTGTGATCATACAGGCTTAGCCCGGGGCTGCTCAGCCTATGTAGACACTAGTGGGAGGTGGGAACAGGATAATTACTGCTATCTCCTGCTTTTAGCTGTCGGCTGCAGGGTAACCTACATTTGACATTTCCAACTTGGCAGCTAACCTGAGCACTGCACAGCTAAGACCAGTTTGGCAAGTGTGGAGTGAGAGTGTTAAGTCTGACTGTGGTTGTTAAAGTTCTTTTTTTGCGACTTAAACACAGTATGTAACACTAAGTAAATGTGTGTTGTGTTTTGATACAAGAGTCAAGGCTTGAGGCCAGCTGTGTGTGGTTAGTTCCCCTTGAGGACCTCTGCTTTACTCTCTATTGTTTCTGCCTCTTTAGATCAGTGTGGACAGAGGTATGCCCTGGGATGAGGCCTACAATAGATCCCTAAAGCTCAGTGGTCGTGATGAAGGATTCTACCTGTCCCAGAAGGTGAGTCTGTGTTAGAAAACGTCACCTGAACCCTGACTGTCTGGGGACACTTCACAAATTGGATTTGACACATTTACATTTTCACAAAGTTTCAATTCATTTTAATCTCCAGTGTACATCTGTGTTCACGTTTAACATACTCAGGGTCATATTTGAGCTATATACTGCGTGTGTTCCTCACATCTGTCAAAATGAAACTCCAAGATCAGATAGACCCATTTCTAGACCATTAATCTTCAAGACTGGGGTGAGCCACAAGTGGGTTGCTGTAGATTTTGTCTGGGTGAATGGTGATTTTGTCTTAACACACAAATGACTTTTAACTCGATGTAAAAATATACTTCCTTTTGTCCTTTACTAAGTATAAGATGTGTAAACTTTTTTAGTGATGACAAAAAAACACAGTAACAGACTGTTGATTTCAACGCATGTAATGCAGGGGTGTCCAACATAATTTTTTCTACATTAGAACAGAGAGAAATATTTGGATTATTAGTTTATAAGTAGGGCTGTGTGATAAAACGATAACGATATATATTGCAATGTAACTTTTCCTCGAAAGAAATGTCAGACGTGCTCAATACAATTTCGATAGAATTCATTCGTCCATGTTTTGACAGACATAAGAACAGCCAATCATAATTAAGTAGCACCGCACCAAACCAATCACGCTAGAGCCATGTCAAGTTAGGTTGACGCACACAGCACAGGCGTACGAGCAGCCGCAGCACACACGCTAATGTTTGGGCTGCAGCAGGAGGTAATGAGAGTTCCTTCTGGAGAAAATTTGAGCGAGAACTCGGGGAAAAAAATAGTTACTGAAAAGTAGGGTGCGGCATAGAACCTGGGAGTCGGACGTTCAAAGCGTGTTAACTTTCACTTTCAGTTTACACCAGTTATGGCAGTTATGGAATGCACCCCCATGTGTATACCCCGGGCATTGTTTCGTGAAGATAGTCTGTTTTGTTTGTGTTCTCTTTTAAAGCTTGAAAGCTTTTGTTTGCTAGTCAGACTTTTAGTTTAGTTTTAAAAACAGTTGCAGAAAAAATTATTAGACCACCCTTGTTTTCTTCAATTTCTTGTTCATTTTAATGCCTGGTACAACTAAAGGCACATTTGTTTGGACAAATATAATGATAACAACAAAAATATCTCATAAGAGTTTAATTTCAGAGCTGATGTCTACCCATTTTCCATGGTTTTCTTGATTATAACCAAAATTACTTCAGTTCTTACGTCAACATGTTTTCTTTTTTGTCTGCTTTAGTCACAGGATACACACAGGAGTTAGTACACCATTGCATAACCATTGTTTTTGATGACTTTTGATGGTCTAATATTTTTTTTTATGTACCTGTTTTATTTATCTGAAACAGTTGTTTAATGTTCTTCAGCACATCTGTCATGTTCAACCTTTGACAGAAAATAAATCATATTTAAATCAAAAATAACCTTTTGTCTTCACAACTAACTTACGAGTAATGGGAAATTTAAACTTGGCAAAAATAGTGATTTGATTTATATCGTTATTCATATCGATATCATCTGATGTGAAAAAAATTATCGTGATATTTTTCCATATTGCCCGGCTCTGTTTATAGGTATTGTTATTATTTTACTGGTCTGACCCACTTCAGATCATGTTATGCTGAACATGACCCCTGAACTTTAAAAGACCCATTCCTCGACCAATCTGGTGTCTAATCTGGCCCTTCGGTGCAAAAATTACACTGAATATATGAACAGTCAGGGGTGTCAAACTGGTTTTAGTTCAGGGGTCACATACAGACCAATGTGATCTCAAGTGAAATAATAGTATAATAACCTGTAAATAATGACAACTCTAAATTTTGTTCTTGGTTCAATGTAAAAAAAAAAAAAAAGTTAAATTATATTGGAACATACTTTCATTTACAAACTATCCTTTCACAATAAAATATGAACAACCTGAAATGCCTTAAGAAAAATAAGTGTAATTTTAACAATATTCTGCCTGTTACTCTATGTTTTGTGCATTTGTAGATTGACTGTTATCTGTGATTTTCATAATGTAATTTTAATTTTTTACACAAAAAAAGAGAGAAATGTGGATTATTATTTTATAGGTGATGCTATTTTTTTACTGGTCTGACCCACTTGAGATCACCCCTGATGTAATGTGTGTGTTTTCAATTATGTGCTTAAAATTAAGTTGTGATTTATCAAATATACCTTCCAAATGTCTGGCTTACCTAGACAAGATCCTATAGGTAATGAAAGTGGCAGTGAAATGGTCAGGAACATTCATTTACCTCCTAGAGTTTAAAGAAAAGGCCTGTTGTGAATTGGGTCATGGTGATTTGTCATTTTTAAAAAGTGGGTCCCTGGGAAAAGCAGGTTTAGGACACACCACTCGGTAACAGTCACACTCCTTGCTGTCTCTTCACAGCTGCGAGGCAACAATCCCTGTGTGCTGCTGGCTGAGCAAGGACGAGGCAAAAACTTTATTGTCTACAAGCCCAACATCGGCAAGCAGACCCACCCTGAGAGCCTGGACAATCTGCAGCAACGTTACCGAAAGGTGATGGTTTGGTTGATTTTAGTCTATTTTTCACAGACTGCTGTAAAAAGGGATATTTTCTAATTCAAGATCAAGCTGGACATTCACTGATGAAGTATTTTCATTCCTGCCAGTTCTCTTTGAATTGTTTAGCATATATATGTATAGAGTCTGCTGCCCCCTTGTGGATATTAAAAAGCACTGAACAGGAAGCATTGCTCAAGACGCATGATGTGGCAATAGTTAGACTTCTTTCCTCAATAAAAACAAGAGCCTGATCTGTGCAACACATGCTGATTTCATTATTTGTTTCATCAAATTGTGATTTTGACTTTAATGATTTCAATGTTATGTTACAGGTGAGCCCAGAGGAGGCCAGGGACAGCTGGGAGAAGCAGTTCGTCTTCTCATTCAAGAAGTGCAGCCATGCCAACTGGTAAGCACAAGTCCATCACCCCTCCATAGGATTAATGGCTTATTGCATCCAATCAGGCTGGTACAGAGTGGTTTAAGGTCAGATGCCATTCCCAAGGATTTACAGATCACCTGAGAACCAATCATGAAGAAATAACCTCCAGGTCTCACATGCAACCAGATGACTACTCAGCTGTAATTGAATAATAGCATGACAAGAATACGCTCAAGAGCACTGACGTTTTATTAAGTCTGCATAACTTTTCATTGATGTTTATTTTCATCAGTTTAGATGTAGGGAACTTTAAATATATGATCGTTTTTTATTTGTTTGTCTTCAAAGGAACGGGAAGTGTAAGAAAATTGAAGAGGGCCAGGAGTGTCTGCAGGGCATGCGACTGCGCCAGTACCACATGCTGTGTGGTGCTCTGTTGCGTGTGTGGAAGCGTGTATCTGACGTAGTGTCTGACATCACCAGCTCCAGTATCCTGCAGATCGTCCGCCTTAAAACAAAACAACATAACAAACAAGTTGGTTAGTGTCCTACCTCAGTCTAAACTGACATTACATTGAACTTGAAATACATGATGGAAGTCAGAGCATTCACTCTGATTAGTTTTCCTCCCTGCATATTTCACATATATATGAAAAAACACACAGTAAAAATGTATTTTTACATATGATGCAGCAAACATCATGATCACATGCTTCCTGCCATATGTCACATTATTAGGTGTGAACATCAGAACAGGACATACCTGCCAGTGTAATGTCGCATTCTTTTGTTTGTCGTGTTTTAGTTTGGTTTGAATTATGAATTAAACACACACACACATAAAAGTCACAATAGTCTCAATAGTCTCACTTATAAATATATCTCTGGGGGAATAACTGTGTTGATCATACAGTAATAAAAGTACAAGATGAAATCAATATGGAACTAATAGCCACTACAGCAGTAGTACACCTAGTTAATTCTACTCTTGAAGATACTTTTATTTAATATAGTTATGTGACTTCAGAACCGTGGATTTACTGCTTAGATGGAGTCTGCTGCTCCTTGGGCAAGACAACACTCAAATTAGATCATTTAGAACTTCATATCTTTCATATTGCTTTGCTAATCTTCATGTGGACTAGGTCTGAACTAAAAAAAAAAGAAAAAGGCTTAAAAAGTCTCAGTTTGTAAAATCCTGCTGAAATACATGAGTGTTAATGTCGGCGTACGTCTCATGTTTCTCAGGTATCAAGATCCCAGAGAACTGTGTGGCCCGTGTGCGTGAGGAGCTGCTGTTAATGGATGAGGAGGTGAAGAGGAGGCGCAAAGAGAAGGAGCAGCAGGCTTTGGAGCATCGTCTGGCTGAAGAACGCATGCGTAAAATGGAGCAGGAGAACAAACACCTCCTAGCAAATCTGTTCAGCCAGAAGCCCATGCTTAACCAGTCCCTCGCCCAGTCGCTGGCCCAGAGTCAGATCCTCAAACAGAAACTGAACCAAAACCCTCTACAAAGGACGCAGCCCCAGAACCTCTCACAGCTCCAGAGGATGCAAGCCCAAACCCAGGTGACTTTACAGCAGCCTGCGCAGAACCTAGCCCTGCTGACTTTACAGAGAAATTCAAGTCAAAGCCAGCAAAAGCCCCACAACAGCTGGCCCAACAACCCCTCCACCACCACAAACCAGGGCTCCCTGCCTAACACAGTCAGCCTTAGCTCCACATTCACCCCATTCTACCCTCAGTCCTTTGCAGCCACGTTCCCACAGTTAAAGAACCCCTCTCTTCCACTCCATCGGACCACACTGTCTCCTAATTTGTCTTCCAAGAATCCGCTGGATGAGATCTTGGACCTGACTGTGAGCTCGCCGTCCCCCTCTCCGGACACCACAGAGGGCGGGCTGAGTCTGGACAGTCTGACGGGACACGCGGCGTTTAATGACGACTTCAACCTGGAGTCTTTGATCTCGCAGAGCGCTCCGAGCACCCAGCACACTGCACAAATCCAGCAGCCTCTTCTACAGCAGCACCTGCAGGCCACGCAGCAGAACCACACCCTGTTGGCCAACAACCACCACCAGGACCTACTAGATCTATTTGACCTTCCCATGGCCACCCAGTTGCCCACCCAGCAAGCCAGCCCTTCATCCTCCTCCACCTCCTCCTCCTCTTCCTCCAACTCATCCACCTCGTCTGTGTCTCACGGCCTCCTGCCCTCGTCCAGCCTCATCTCCACATCCTCCTCCTCGTCTCTCTTCGCCAGCCCTTCCTCCTCCTCGCCTCTGTTTTCCAGCTCCTCCTCTCACTTCTCTCCCCCGTTTCTCCTCCCACAAACAGACTCTCTATCTTTACCCAATGGCCACTGCAGTTCTGGCACTCTTGACGTCCGCGAGGCTCTGAACAGCATACTACAGGCCGGACCGGACCGCAAGTCCGTCATTCATTACCGGCAGCAGGACTGATACCCTCAGCAGCAACAGCTCCTCTGGACCTTTTAGTTCTGTGTTTTAGTTTAGTCTTCTAAAGCAGATTCTGTCTTGTTCGCTGCTGTTTATGACCGCACCCCCAGACCTACTTAGACCCCATCTTTACCCCCCTCCCCCTCAGGGCCTATAGTCACATCACTGCCTGTCCTGCGCTCGGCTTACCCTTCTCTTCATCCACCTGTAGCGTTTCTACACCAAAGTGTGTCCTCCACAGAGAAAGGCAGCTGTTAAAAAAAACAAAAGAAAAAAAAACTTGTGATGACTGTATTTTATCAAACAGAAGAGCTGTCGAAACAGAAGCTCATTCATTGAGGTAATCTTTGTGTGGAAATGTTTAAATAAACCTCCTGATGCTGGTTTTGGAAGGCAGGATGATTGGTGACGATGCTGGAAGCTCTAAACGCCTTCCACCAGTGAAAACCACATCTTTCGACTTTACTGTTACTTTGCTTCATGGCCGTTTGTCTTGACTTTTACAAGGCTGTATGCAAGGCTTATTGTATGTGAAACTACAGTTTTGATAAAAGATAGGGTTCAACTGGAAGGCTGGAGAAAAAAAATAGAAAATATTTAGCTGATTAGCCATGAAATGCCTCACTGTTCATTTCTTCTACATGCTCCTTCTTGTTTCTCTCCCTGATTTTATGAACACTAGCGTGAGGAAAAGGGAGAGGAAGAGCAGTCTGCTGTTGCAAACAGTGCCTTTGGAAAAATTTATTAATGCAGTCTTTAAAAATCCATGTAGCCTAATGTATAGATTTGTATTCTGAGCATTGGTTTAACTTTAATTTAATATGGTATATTTGTATTTAACGTTTAGCCCCCTCAGTCGTCGTGTGTGTTACACTATGTTGGTGGTGGGTTTCAGGAAGAAGTCCCCACTACGTGATGTATGTGCTTGTATGATAGTCTGTGGAGATGCAGCTGAACAGAGAGCAGCGAACTCATCCTTTATCTGTGTCTTTTTCTGTCCCTGCTCACGAGACAATGTGCTACAAGTCAGCATGGCACGGATGTTTGTAAGGACAACTCAGCAGAGCAGCATGGGTAAAAACTGTGTCCAAAAAGTTATCGCCCTCTTTTTTTTCTTTTTTTTTCATAAAGCTGACAATGTTTTGTCTCCTGACTCCTGGTTTGATTTAGTTTTGGATTTCTCAGGAATGTCTAGAGTACTTTGCTGTTGTTCTTCGAGTTGTTTGACCAACGTCGATATGGAAATTTATCAGTGGAATTTTAATCTGAACAGTTTTACGTCGTATTGAGGTCTGAAAAGAAAGTAAACAGTGGCGTTAACCATAACATGAGGTGGATGATAGCAGTAAAACGCAGGTAATTTCCTCCTGAACGCTGGAATTAAGAAGGAATACAGGTAATTTGTCATTATGTAAGACTGTACATACTCAAAAACCTGTGAGATCTGGCCACGTTTGTGTGAAAATGATGCACTGTACTTACTTTGTGATGGAATTCCTGGTTAAGTTCAAGTGATCAAAAAGCAATAAATCCATATTCAACATTTGTTATGAAACAGTAATGCCTAAGAATTGTTTACGCTCAAGAGGCAAAGTTTTGTGGTTACCTTTGCATGGTATGATTTTGATTCTTCTTCTACCTGTTTTGCTTCATAGTGTTTTAGTTCAACAGGTTCTTAAACGCGTGCAACCTTTGTATAGTCAGTTTTCACGAGATGAGCGCGACGCGTTCTTGATGTTTTAGTCATTGTTATTCTAAAAGTTATTGTTATTTATATTTAAGGGATATTTAGATTTAGATATGTTATCCTGCTTATTAGAATAGTTATCAAAATGTATGGTCAGGGAAGTTTCTAGTTTTCAAGATTACTATAAAACAAATTTTATTATAACCTGCCACCAAATAAGATTGCACTGTTCTGTACTGCTGTACAGTGTCTGGATTTATTTCTGCTCATTTCAGTTTTGCTTTTTGGCGAGTAGAATTGTTTCTCCAACTTGTAGACCTTTGTCAGGCCTTGGGTTTGCAGAGAGATACCAAAGTATTCCACAGACACCCCTAAAGTTACTGGCTCTATGATATCAGACCTTTTATCAATCTCAGGAAAAAAACCTACAAGAGGCGTAACGGTGGGGCGTTCGCAGAAATATAGAATTTCCCCCTCTTAACAGTGGTGAAACTAACCAATACATGTATTCTTTTTTTTTTCTTAACTCTGTGCTGTGACTTGCTGTATTTATGTTATGGACTTAATGTGATGGGTTTGTCTTTTGTCCTTGTGAAAATGTCAGTGATTCTAAATGTTTATGCCTTCTTAGGGCAAAGATCAAAGGCTGTTTCTTTTTTAAGGAACATTATTTTCTGTGGACAGTTTTATTTTTTATCTGTGTTGCAGTCGTTGGACATTTAATTCATGTTAAAGCTGACAGATGTAAGAGTCAATTCACACCTGGGTTATACTAAAATGTGCAATTGATCTGTCCAAGCCTTGACCCCGTCCCCTCGCTGGGACAGACGTTTTGGATTCGACTGTCTCACCCACAGTAGCTCAGATTGATGATGTTTTTGGAACTATTATTGTTATTATTTGAGTATTGCATGTTTTCCTTTTACACTCATATTTTGCTTTTAATATTCCTCATCAGGCACATTCCAAGACATCTGTCTGCAAAAGATTTGCCTTAGTTTCTTATGCTTTTTTTTTTTAATAAATCAAGCTTTATGCATTGGAGGGATACGGACCGCATTTTTAGGAAGAAATAGCTTTTTTTTTTTTTTTTTTTTTTTTTTTTTTTTTTAAGAATCCTTTGTTAGTGTAGTTAGGCCTTTATCATTGTATTATCATTTTGCACTAAGAATGGCATAATCAAGTTACTGTTCTCTTGTTGGATATGATTGAGCATTGCAAGCTTGTTGTGTTTCTGATTTTCAGTGCATTGCTATGTGTATACTGTAACCATCTTTCTTGTTTCTCCACCGTTTGCATATTATATAAATGTTATCACTTTCAAATAATTTATTGCTAACAAAAAATGAAACAAAAAACATGCTACTGATTGTATGTATTTTTAAACAAAGCCTATTTTTTCTGTAAAAAAAAGAAACTGTGTTCAGCACTTTTATTCTGGGTTGTGCTTTTGTTTTCTATATATTTATAATTTAGATTGAAATGTATATATTGTAAAATTTGTGCCTTTCGACTAATTCTTTAAAAAGGTTTTCTACTCATTAAAGGAAGGACTATATGGAATTGCAATCTTAACTTTGTAAACAAATAAAAACTTGAAGATTGCTGAAACTGAGTCTCATTTGTTTATTTGGAGTTTCCCTTTCTTTGTTGCCTGCATCGAAAGAAAAACTTGCCCCTGACCCGGGAGGTATGTTGTATAATTTAAACTGACACCGTATGTGGCATCTGTGTTTTATCAAAGCAGGAAACATAAAGCTGAGTGGTTGAACATCTGGTCTGGAAAAAATATTGAGGATTTCTCACTGATAAATGAAAACACCTACAAGAAAGAGACCCTTAGGCTTCTGTCTGGAGACTAAAAAAGACTCAGTCTGAAGTTTGACAGACACTTTTATGAACTGTTCATATTTTATAATAAGTTTATGTATATAGCACTTTTCTAAAGCAAAGTTTACAGAGTGCTTTATATGGAAATACACCAGAGACTATGGAAAAACTACAAAACAGCAATAATGTGATACATTGCCATAAAACACAGATAATACAATATGGAATGACTAAAAATGTAAAGTGCACAGATTAGTGACGAGCAGGTCTGTTTTAAAGGAGATTATAGTGTAGAAATGGACCTCACTATCCTGATGATAAATGCTCTGTTACCTTTATTGTTCAGTTTGGAATTTGGGGGGATTTTTAGGGCCAAATTTGAGGATCTCAGGTGTCATGATGAAATATAGGGAGTTAAAAGGTCAGAGATAAATATAAAAGTAATGAGTAACATATTAAAATCACTTCTAACACTAACAGGCAGCTGGTGCAAGGATATATAATTATGTTCTGAATGTAACACATTTCTGTTAAAGCAGGGGGCTTTTCAGACTGAAATCTGTACTAGTATATAACACTGGTCTATGTAAGTGTGTGTGACTTTTTTTTTTCTTTTTTTTTTTGACAGGGCCATGCATTTTACTTATCAGTCAAGAATAGTTTTTTAAAAAGTTGCTATCATTGTTTTCTTTCAACAGTTTGTTTAGAAATGATTCAACTACCAGAATGATGTAGTATGTGCACACAGAAAAAGACCATTTGATTATGCATTGGAGATGTTTTCTGATGAAGCTGTTTTGAGACTGATATTCAATACCAATATCGGTGCATACCTGTATTAAACTGTATTTTATTGTATCTAACACTGAAGACAGTTCCAGATAATTAGAAATAGACAAATGCAGAAGATACTACATTCAAGTCTGCATGAAAACACTTAGCATTGTAAAGAGTTGATAACACTGGTCTACAAGGAAAATGCTTCCAGAATAAAAGTAATGAAATTTTACCGTATGAGAGTCACAGATACAGAAAAATCAAGTAAAAAATGCTGGTTGGCTGAACTTTCCAAGATACAGCCTTGGGTCAAAATGTGAAATTCAAGAATTAACAAGAGAATGGGTTTGACTCAAAAGGAATATTTTTCTCAGAGCTACAAGATCTACTTCAAAACACTGTCTGCACATTAGAATACATTCACTTTACAGGTTCTATTTATTGGAAGATTTATAAAACTACTATATAAATGTACATAAACCAATATATATGTGTAATAACACTTAATCATATACCTTAAAAACATCAGCAAACCGACACTTTTATTTATTTTCCAATTAATCTTATTAAAATACATAACATTTAATCTCTGAAGCAAATCATTTCTAAAAATTGTAGACCAGTGTAATATTATTTATTGTGTTGTTGTTGTTTTTTGTTCTGTTTTTTTCTCTCTTTTTTGTGTTTAATAGGTTTGTAGGTTTGTTGTGTTATTTATTTATTTATTTTAATTGTGTCTGTGTGGTTCCTTATGTCTAAGTATATGTTTATGTAAATGTATAATTGAACATAATAATAATGATAATAAAACGTCTGCATGAAGACAATATGCTATTTAACACATTTCATTACGCACCCTTGTTGTAACAATAAATCACAAAGCCAATACAACATTAAAGGAAGTAAACTGTAAAAAAAAAAAAAAAAAAAAAAAAAAGACTATCAGCGCTATAGGGTTTGTGGACTGTGAACTGATAAAATGTTACTGCTTTTTGTTTCAGGAAACACCCACCCTTTCTTCAATGTTTAATTTATTGCACTTTACTGATAGATAAAGCTTATCACCGCTAAACTGGACCAGAAGGCAGAAACTTATCAATAAAATCTCATGCTCTCTCTATGATATTTACGACACGGACCTACTTCCGGTTCGTGACGCACAGTGGCGTGGTGACGTCATGAAACCCACCTGTACGTTTCGACGTCGATACCACGCCTCCTCACCTGAAGTCGGGAAGATTTAGTAGAAAGTTTTCATAGTCCCAGAGGACAGTCACAGCGAGCAGGAAGAAGAACAGGAGAGACAAAGTTTTAACAAAAGGATTTTAGACGGCGGGTTAACAAGAGTAAAAGAAGCGGGAAAGAACAGAGACAGAGGACGTCAACAGGTACGTAATTAGCTTCACCTGTGCTGTCAGATATGTGCAGGCATGGCTGTCAGTCCACATCAGCAGGTTGTTTAGGATGATATGAAAGTGGAGAGAAACGTTTTAATAATAGATAAAGTGGCAATATTTAGAGGAAAACATATTATTGTGTGCTGTTGTGTACTTAAACCGCTCTAGAATAAAGTTAAGTGAAGAATTAGTCGCTAGCATTGGAGTTAGCTTCGAACACAAGTAGCCCTGCTGCCTATATGGATATTTATCATCCTGAAATAAATGTATGTGCTTTCATTTTGAGGATTCACTAATGCGTTTTTTTGCTGTCGTCCATAGGAGATACTGACATATTTAGTGGAATGGTTAGCCAAAGCTGTTGGTGTTTTGTGTATTGTTTGTGTGTTGGTAGGTGGTACTGCCAGCTGCTTCAAATCCCACTTTCCCTAACCTCCTCACCTTACTGGTTCTGCCACACGTACAAGTTTCTGCTTGCCTGCCAGAGATTTCACAACAGTTTCGACTCTGCATTCCCAAACAACTGCGTCTTCCTTTACCTCGACCCAGTCTGTAATAAGGATGTGTTGTTTGTTGACCATCCAAAACAATGGGCTCATTTGTTTTCCTCTTATGTGACATCAGGTGGCTTTCAAAGAAACGAGTCCTGAATTTGGCCTTCAGCTATGCCCCTCACACTTTATCTCACTGGTATTTATTTATTTATATGTTGTTGTGGTAGAGGTATTGTTACTCCACTACAAGTAAAAGTTATGTATTCAACCCTTATTTAAGCAGGAATGTGAAAGGTTGATCAGTGAGATGGTTCCTGTCAGTGTTTCACTATATGTGATAGTTTTACAGCCTCATTTTTGTGTATGTTATGTTATATGTGTGTCTGGATATAGGGGAAGTATGTACAGTACTATAAACAAAAGTTTCAGGGATCAAACAGCGTCTATAAACTAAAGAGGTAGTATTTTGTGTGACTTCCCTTTGCACTTAACATGTCTTAAACTCTTTTGTTCAGACAATTGGAGATTAATTGCTTTAACTTTCTGATGTTTTATACCAGGTTTCATTCAACAAATGTCAGATGTTTCTAACAGTTTGTGCTGCTTCTTGTCATGAGGACAGGGGTCACACTAAATATTCACCTTAACCTTCACAACACATTTTGGTTAGATTTTGTGTGACTTTTAACTCTATGTACATATTTCCTGTATTTTCTCAATGTATCTGAAGAAAAAATATGAGGAATAAATTTGTATGCTCATTTTAACCCTGCAAAAATGGCCAAGTATTGTATTTTACATACTGGTGTGTAGTTTAACTGACAGGTACCATAGGGTCAAAATGGGACAGAAAACTGTTTCCCCAACTGTCTGACAAGGATGCATAAGAATAGTATGCAGATTTGTGTTCAAAGTTAATACAGTAAACAAGTGTTCGCTGGAAGAGTTAGTAGATCTTGATCTTATCAAAGCCAAATGAAATGAGATGCCTTAGTCTTGAAAGGTGAAACAACATGAAAAACATGTAAAAGACACAATAAAAACAATAAAAATCTAATAAGATGAAAACAGTGTCATACAAAAATTTGGAGTAGAGGACTAAAATTATTTAAATGGCATAATTCAAAATGTAATTTTGTAAATTTGGGTCCAAGAGGGGGACAATATTTTTTTATCTTGGGTCAAGTTGAAAAAACTTTTGGAACCACTGATCTACAGCAGTATTTTATATAGGGGTGGATCAACATTAATGCATAATATTAAAAATGTCCTTTTCACCAATGGTTGTGGCCAGGATTTAGCTTTTGTTTTTTTTATGAAACTTTTTTCCGTAAATGTTAATAATTGAATTTCCATCCATCTGTGTGTGAGAAGACTGAACTTCCCTCTCCCCTGCCACCTCTAACTCCACCAGCATGACACAGAGGCCAGCTGAGACACAACTCAATGACAATGTCATGAATGACATTAAAATGATTGTTTGGAGCAGGAAAAAGCCCATAGACCATTAATCAGACGATATCACCCACTCAAGAAATTTAACATTATTGGTGGGAGACTACAATCCGGACATCTAACATGTACAGGGTGGGGAAGCAAAATTTACAATGAACATTTAGTTGTTTTTTCTCAGCAGGCACTACGTCAATTGTTTCGAAACCAAACATATATTGATTTCATAATCATACCTAACACTATTATCCATACCTTTTCAGAAACTTTTGCCCATATGAGTAATCAGGAAAGCAAACGTCAAAGAGTGTGTGATTTGCTGAATGCACTTGTCACACCAAAGGAGATTTCAAAAATAGTTGGAGTGTCCATAAAGACTGTTTATAATGTAAAGAAGAGAATGACTATGAGCAGAACTATTATGAGAAAGTCTGGAAGATACTATTAAAGAAGAATGGGAGAAGTTGTCAGCCGAATATTTGAGGAACACTTGCGCAAGTTTCAGGAAGCGTGTGAAGGCAGTTATTGAGAAAGAAGGAGGACACATAGAATAAAAACATTTTCTATTATGTAAATTTTCTTGTGGCAAATAAATTCTCATGACTTTCAATAAACTAATTGGTCATACACTGTCTTTCAATCCCTGCCTCAAAATATTGTAAATTTTGCTTCCCCACCCTGTAAGTCTTACTTCACTAGGGTTTTCCCTATTATTATAACACCTCTTTGATTGCCAGGCACCAAAGATTGGATAAATAACATAAAAAACCACAATGAACAAATGCATTGATGATTAAAAATGTCATTTTAATTATTGATATTGGTCGTACCCAGAGTTTTGCAGTTGCTGCATCTCTAATAGTGTAAGATCATCATATTTGTAACATCACTGTCCTGTGAAAACCATGTATCATCAAAAAGGTAAACTTTTCATTGAAAAGAAAACAGGCAATTTTTCAACTTTGTGACAATGTACTTTCCAGCAGACAGCTTTACAGCATTTAATTAGTTTAAGTAGGAGGATATTTTTCTAAACTGATAAAAGACTGATTGATTCTTCATCCACCTTCAGTTTGATACAAATAACCAAAATTAAGGATTTCACTGAACGGGGACAGAATAAAAAAACAGTGAAGAGTAACTAAAAGGAAGTAAAAAAGTACAATATTTTTTAAAGTAGTGGATTAGATTAAAAAAAAACTGCAGAAATGGAAATGCTTAAGTACAGACTTGGTTTCCACAGTTCTGTCCACCACTGATGAATGTCTTTCTTCTGTCGATGATCAACTCACCAAACATTTGTTCTGTGACAGTTTACGGTTACATGCTGTAGTTACTTATATGCTCCATTGCCCTGCAGTTATGCTTGTGCGCTACAGATGTTGATATTGACATGTATTGGATTTTACAGGCCAATTGGTTAACAAAGCCACAAAAGGAAAAGTAATACTTGTATTCTGCCACGCCCATGCTTGTCGCTTTCCTCGTTGCAAGTGATACCATGAGGACATTTTAGGAACAGAACAAAATGTAGCCAAGGCTTAAAATAGTTGTCACTTGTTCGTTGTGAATGTATCTGAGTATTGTCAGTTTCCATAAGTGAACATAAGGACAGTCTTCCAGGTTTCTATGAAGTGGATGTTTGCAGGACTCTTAAACCCTGTCGACTGTGCATACCACTTCAGTGAGTGGGAGCTTCGAAAAGCCCTGGCCTGTGTAATTACCGCTCTGTAAACCTCCAGAGTATTTGTCCTCTAAAGCTGTATATTTACTCAGAAAAGCATTGGTATTCCTCATTAACCACTAACCACTGTGTGTTCAAGTTCATTCAGACCTTTGTGTCTGTCTCACTCATTAATATTTATTGAAGTAGCTTCTTTGCACAATGTTGTTTTGAGGAATTTGCCTCTGGGGGCTTCTGTATTTATGGTGAACCTCTAGTAAGTTTAGGAGGTTGAAAAGGTACTCTGAAGTTAAAAGTCAGTTGTTGGCATGCTAGTCCAACAGGAGTGGCTTGAAAACACAGTTTGTGAAGTAGCTCTGCTGATAGATCAGCCCACAGTTCTGACTGAGGCAGGAATGAGTGATTGTTTACCTTCTGCAGGGGGCACACCTTGGACAAGTGTTTGTTTTAGTAACAGTAGTGGATGTTGGCTGTGCTCAGTTTTTTCAGACCTATTAATAATTCAGCACTAGTGGCCTGACTGACCAGAAGCCAGCTGTTCCAGTTGGCTGAACTGACGCCGAGGCCTTACATCTGTTTTGTCACTTATTTTCATATTAACTACCTTTACAGCCCCATATGGAAACCTAATGAGGTCGTTTTTATTCATTCTGAGGTCATTAGCTGTTTTTATTCTTAGAGTGTTTGAATGGCCTTACCTGCTCTGCATCCTTTTGCTTCCTCTTCCTTAACAGTGTCAGGCCAAGCTGCTCTGTTGAAAGGCAGGTCACTGATAACCAGCAGTCAACAGAAAAAGATTGCAGCACTCCCATACTGAGCCAATATGTAAAGGTTAACCATGACCACCCGATACAATCAAAGCTCTCTGTTGCCCCGGGTGTTATTTCCTGATCCGAAAAAACACAACGGTGGCCTGTGTAGGAACCCAGGGAACTTTACTCAGGGCAAGCAGACCTATAGTATAGCAAAACACCCCGTCAATTATTAACAGCCCAGTGCTCTCATTCCCCCGACGTAACCATAGCACCCAGTAGACTGAAACTTAGCCAGCAGCCTGGGACCTGCTGCTGCCGCTGCCTTGTGGGAAACACTACAAGTTAACTGAGATCCACACATAACGCTGACGGTGGACCTGCTTGTCTTATGAAGGCATCAAAACGGGACTAAATGAAGATACAGGAACTAGAACTGGAACCATAGACGTGAGGTTTTGTTCGTTGGCAGCAAAGTAATGAGTGTGGGGATTTTAATGTCTGTATTTGAAGTGCCTCTGTCTGTGGATTGTGTGTCTTTTGGGGACTTGCAGTGGTTATTTTGAGCCTTTATCAGTCAAAGTGAGTTGGTCAGTAGGCGTTTCTACCAGAGGATCACATCATGAATCTGGCTCAACGGATCAAACTTATGAAACACTTTGGATCTGTGCCCCCGGATCCTCGACCCCCGCTGCTGGTGGTGCCTGTAAGTGGACGCATACTGTAACCTGTATTTTCACCTGTATTATCTACAAACTGTCAGCACTAACCAGAGTTTTATGAGTTGTAGGTGACATGCATGTTAATGTAACTGTATCACTGCAGATCAGCTTCGCTCATTACTAAGAAAGGCAGTGCTTTAAGCTTTTCTCAATACCTGGTTAACATATCTTTTAGCTTCTGGTTAAAAATTAAGTGACTAAATGCAAAACTTGAAGATAAAGTAAATCAGCGTTACATTTGTGTTAATAATTGGCATTCATTATTGAGCCCTGATTAATCGCTTAACAATTCATAGTTTAAGTTATAGATGTTATATTACAAGTCTTGCATTGAAAATTGCCAAAATGTTATTTGTAAACATCATTTTACCCCACAGAAAATGTGAGTGGAATCAACTTTTGCTAATATTTGCCTCTTATTTGTATTTTGTTATGTAAATCCTTCCACGGTAGCTGAATAGTTTATTGAAATATTATTAGAATAACAGTATATAGGCTATGTTGCAAGAGCTGTTATTTGACCAAGGTAAAATATTTCACAACATACCATAATAAAAGACAAGGATGACAACAATCAAAGCTGCAGGCCATGTATTTATCAATTATGAGTTTTAGTTTGATATTCAGTTCCAGATTTACTGATGTATCTATTTACTTAGTTATTGATTCAGATGTGAAGCTGTATGTTTCCCTGGTGCTGTTTGATTTTTAGCATTTTTCCCAAGTTTGTGGAAGACTTAAGGGCATGTTTGTGGAATCTGGAGGTCCAACATTTTAATCATTTCAGACCACTCTTGATATCACATGCATAAAAGCATCCAAAACATCCAAAATGCCTAAAAACAAGACTGGATGAAGAAAATAAAGGGGCTGTCTGCAACTATTAGATGTGGGAAAAGTCATTTTAGGTTGTTTTATGTTCTCCACATTAATTTTACATTAACCCTTTCATGCATGAATTATGATTATCGAAATCAAGATTTTTTTCCTGAATGTTTTTATTCCTCTTTAGGCATGAAAAAAAAACAATGTGTTTGAAATTTTTTTTTATGAAACTACTTTTCATGGAATTGCAAAAATGTCCCCTCAGATGGACACCGTGCATTTAATTTTTGAAGCAAACAAACGTGTATTCACTGACATACTGTGTGAAAACTATGAAATAAAATAATTTTTAATGCTGTGAATCTGATGTTTCCTCACATTTTAACATACTATAATACTAGTTATTACTCACTCAGATAATATGCAAGAACAAAAAAAACAACTTTTTGTTTTAAAAGAAATTTAAATTACAGTCTAATAACGATTAGCAATTGAGTTAGACTCAAATATGTTATTGCAGATCAGGTTTAGCAAGAAAAGGAACAGTAATAGTATGAATTGTAATATATGAGGTGTTGCATAAGCGTCCACTGTGTTGGCTGATATGCAAGTAAAACAACAAAATCCATGAATATACAAGAGAACGGCTGTAGAATTAACTGTCCACTGTAGTGACCCCTATGCATGAAAGGGTTAACTTTGTCCATGGTACATAATTTGTCTTAGGTGTATCTAAACCATATAATAATGGATAAAACCATCCTGAAGACTTGGATGTTAGATGTCAAGATTGTACTTTCCTACTGACGATATTAAAGGTTTCTTCTCTTGAAAGGGTGATACTGGCTGATTAATTTGGTCTATGGGCTATTTTTTTTTTTTTTGTTCAGAACTATTGATATAATATCACTCTTTAAAAATCCGCTATCGAGCCACCGTTATCTGTCCTGGAAATCATATTCTTGTACATAAGGGGACATGCATATTTGATAAGGACTCCAACAATGGTCACATAAACATGTATTTATTACACTGAAGATGACCAATTACCACTCCCACTAAAAGCAGGAAAAATTCTCACAATTGCAGTATCTGTTAAAATAGTTTCTGCTGTTTTTCCTGCATCTCAGCGCTTGGCACTGACATCATCACAACTGTATCCCTCTCCATGGTCACATTTAAGGTGCTTGACTTCTGTGGTCTTTATGCATGTGTGGGGGTTTGTATAGATCACAGTGGCTCCACCTTAAAGCCATGTTCAATAAAGGGCACTAAAGCAACTGTGAGAGTGGGCAAAGTCTGTGAGGGGGAGGAGCGCTCCAGGTGAGCTCTCTCCTGGATGAAATTTTTTTTTTTCTTTGTCGACCGAGAAAGAAACAAGCTCAGCTGGTCATATTACAGATAATTTCTCCTTGCAGATCAGGTTTCTGCTGGACAGTCATCGTGCACACAGAGCTGATCTGGGGAGGAAGTAACCGTGGAGTTAAATTACTGTGAGATCTCTGATTGTTTTGCTTTTGGAGATGGCGTATGGAGTATAAAGAGGTGGCTGTTCAGAGGCCACAGGTGTTTTGTTCAGCTTAGAAATCCCAGCGGAAAATGGAAGTGAGGTTCAAAGACCATGTGGTGAGTGAGAGTCAGGTATTAAGAGGTTAATAGTCTTACAAGATAATAGTGTGTAGCCTGTATGAATATGTTTGATACAAAGCCATTTATGGAAACTACAACAGGCAAAAACCCCATCATGCTTCAGTGGCGTCACAATGAACCAACTTTACATCAGTGAGCAGCTGACATCGGCTGTTTATGCCCAGTATGTTTATTTTAGTGGTCTTTCTGTTTCATTGACATGTCATTTTTGCAACTAAAAACAGTTTTACTGATTTTTAGGAAACTCCCTCGACTGAGGAGTGATAATATCATGTATATTTGCATCATATCTGGGGGTAATTTGAATGGTAGATGATGAATGAAGCACATATCCTATTGTACTTTTCTATATCAAGATGTTCTACCTATATTGTCTTGTGTTAAGTTTTAGTTAATGTTTAACACTGTTCCATCAGTGCACTGTGATTCAGCTGATCTTTTCTTGAATATCGGTCCACCCAACAGCCATGCAGTGCAGGATTGTAGGACAGTTATCAGGTTGTTTTTACAGTCATGTTGGCTCTTGTCTGCTCAACATTTTTGTCACTTATTCCCTTTGCTAATCCTGTTTGTGATAATGTCCTTGTTCCCAGTGATAGTGCTCCAAATTTGGGGCTCTGTGAAAAAATTATGTTGTATTTTTCAGTTTATAATTCAGTTACTCTTTAATTTATAAAAAAAAATACTGAATAGCAATGGGTGATCTGTAGATACACACCTTGAAGCTTGAAACTAAACTATCCAACAGAAGCAGGTGCAAATATCAGTTTCCCTTTAGGTTAAAACACCTTGTCGTGTCACTCAAATCCAACACTCACTTTTATTTGGTTAAGCATGTTGGTTCACTGTTTTGTGTTCCCTCGGGTTCATTATTAACTTGCACCAACAAACGGCCTACCGTTCACAGGTCACACACTGCACACTCGTACCCGTGTTTATCTCCCCCAGCATTTTTGTGGTCATTTTTCTGTGAGATTTGTTCCATTCAGTTAGTATTGTTACCTTTTTACTGAGTAAAGAAGTTGATTTGGTTATGTTGTAGTTATGAGTTTGGGGTGTGACGGCAGGTTTGATGCTCGGCAGGTTATAAAGTTGTAAAAATCACCTACGAGATGCCGCCAACATACTTAACTGTCAGTAGGTTGTCCTTGATATGTGACCTAGATAATCCTTTCCAGGCTTTAGAATCAGCAGTTCATGGTTTGTTTTTTTACACTCTACTATTTAAGGTTTTAACTGAGACAGGAAAGATAGGAAGAGAAAGAGATGGTCTATAGCAGTGGTTCTCAACTGGTCTGCCTTCAGGACCCACTATCACCCCTCAATGACAAGCTCCAACCCAAATTGATAAAAGTTAAACTTCTCAAATTTATTTAATGAAAAGATGTTGTGTTTTGAACATGAGATAATACAGAATATCACAGTATGAAAACATAGAAGACAAGTTCAATGATGAACCAAAATGACCAGCAGGTACTGATACTAAAGAGGGAAACATTCCCTTTAACAGTCTTAACCGCACTGGAACTGCATTAACCTGAGGGAATCCACGGGTTCTAGAAGCAGTAGAGGTGATAAAATGGGGAGCTGAGCTAAGCTTACTGGTGTAACACACAGATTAGGAAGAAATATAATGGCCCTCAGTTTGTTTGGTATTGACATCGACGCGGACCAGAGACACAACACTGTCACTGAATATGGCGGTTTATTGTGAGTCACTGCCATCCTGTGTCTGGGAGGGGAGAGGGGGTCTGACCAGGGCCGGGTCTGACTGGGGACCGGCGGAGTTGAACCATGCCACAGTAAGAACCAGACTGACCTTGTTTGTGTGTGATCACAGCTGGACCAGGTTCTCCCATCATGTCCCAGTGGTTCTGTTGATCCAGATCCAGCCCCCCTGTTTGCGGCTGTGAATGGACTCCTCCGCAGGCCGCCTGTAAACCCATTGTAATTTTAAAAACCACTAATAACTCCAAAAGTATTGGTCGTATACATAAGCTGTTTTCGCCTGTCTGATCCTTGACCCAAAATACTTAAATACTCCAAAAGGCAGAGTAGCTCTGTCCACTTTATCAGTTATAAAGCAGACACACATACACATACTCGCATACAGAGGCCACTTGGCTTTTATAATACAGATTAGGTACATTTCAACTAAAACTTAAGTGTGTACTAAAGTTAAAAGTGCATTCAGTCACTTATTCAAGCATTAAACACACTTAAGTTTTTGTCCTTGATGTAGGTAAAATCATGTCTGTTACAGTTGGTTAATATTTGAATAGAAACTTTTTGGTCTTCTTTTACATTTTGAAGTATCTGATGTTAATTAGCAATTCTGCTCATTACCACCGCCTACTGTTGGGGAGTGTGAACGGACAACGCTCTGCTCCATAAAACATAAAGCACAGGATTTGTCTAGTCTTTGTCTGGTCTGTAGGAGGCACTACTGCTCTGTTTCTGACTGGTGGTGTAAGAAATTCTTCCTTACACAATGAAAGTAGTCAATGACCAACCCGCGCATTTTTGTGGGTTTGGTTTTGAAATGCACCAGTATGTGGAAAATGAAAACCATGAGAGGTATGTGGTTATGTTAGTGCTGCAAGCAAAGGTTAGTTTGTTAATTGCTAGTTCAAGCATTACAGCATCACTGGAAAAAAGATGTTTTACAACAAGAGTGAATGCATTTTGACCACAATGAAGGAAGGAAATGTGTAGTTTGTGTAAACGGGTTTAGCTGGATACTCTGGCGCTCTCATACTGATTTCCTCTTACAGTCTGAATGAATTATGATGGCATTTATGTCTTTCTGATAATCTCTGATGGACATACTGGCCTCTGTGGGATATGAAGGTGTGAATACAGCTGCTATATCTATAAAAGAAATGCTTGCACTCTTGAGACCGACTGTAGTTTATTAGTGGCCTGCAGGACTGACTGATTTGATTGGGACTGTTTACAAAGACTCACACACAGAAATGTGTCGCATACAACAGGCACAGTGTGTCTGTCGAAGCAGGCGTCTCTGTTTTTATCTGTGTGCTGCCGTACTGAATAAGCTGTGGGTGTTGCATGTTGTCAGCACTACGGGGACACAGGAGTGTAACAGAGCAGGTAGCCCCTCCTCCATACCAGTCAGGCAGGATTGCGACAGGTGAGAGCATGTAGAAATCAGCCTGAGTTGTACACACTCTTCTTGCTTGGCTTAAGCTCAACTGTAAAGCTTGTAAGGGATCTGCATTAATTAATCCCACATAGGACTAATTATATATGATTTAATATAGTCAAACCAGCATTTATTAGCTAAATTTTTAGAATATCTCTCATGATTTTTCTTCTCTTTTCAGAAACCAGGCATGGAGGAGTTAACGATATGGGAGCAACATACAATAACACTAAACAAAGTAAGTGATTGTTTCAAATAATCAAAGTAAGATATGTTTAGGTTCAACAGTGAGTGTGTATGGGGATGTGATTAAGATGTTTGTTTAAAGATATACATGAAATAAAATAAAGTTAATAAACGTAAAAAGGCCACTTGTGCTTTCGTTGTGTTTGGTTTGTGCTGGTAAGCAAAAGCAGTGAAAGTGGAAGCATGATGTTATGGCACAGAAGCAGCTTCACTGTTGTTTTCTGAGGGTATTGTGGAGGACTTGGCGGGGGTTGCGTCGGACTGTGCTTCAGACCTCTCGGTTTCACAGCACAGACTCTAGGAGGAATTCATTGTGACACACCCTGCTGCACCTCTTTGCACCAGCTGGCTCCTCACTGTCCTGCCACATACTGAACTGAACCCAGCTGGAATGTGCTCTTTCTCCCTCTATCTCTCTATCTACGACACACACCTACTTTTCCTGCATTCCTTCTCTCCATCTTATGCTTTTGTGTCCTCGCTGTCTGTTTCCGTCCATCTCATTTGAACTCTTTCTCTAATGATGGCAGGATCCCAAAGTGGGGTTTGGATTTGCCTTATCGGGAGGCAAGGAGAAGCCTCACCCAGACACCGGGGATACAGCTGTGGTGGTCTCAGATGTGTTGCCCAATGGACCGGCTATGGGGCGGCTTTTGTAAGTTGACAGTGTTCTGATGCGTGATTTTCATCAGATCATCTGTCTGTATGCATATACATTTAACGGACAGATAAAGACGCACAAAGTAGATAAATCCACCAACAGATGTTTTTAATCATGTGTTTTCTTGTACTCCACAGCCACAAAGATCAAATAGTCATGGTGAATGGGGTGTCCATGGAGAATGTCCACTCCAACTACACCATTCAGACTCTCAAGTCATGTGGCAAGACTGCTAACATAGTGAGTATGAAGCTAAACCACAGTCACAGAGTAACTCATTAAACATTTACACTGGTATCATGATGGAATGATTCTACAATACTGGATACAGTCAATCATGTATGACTCATCAGATATTTATGCAGCTGAAGAACAAACACAGCCATGCGTCCACTGTCTTTGTATCATAATCTACACACACACTTCTCTGAATTACTCACACACTTCTCTGAATTAGACCTCCCCAAAAAAACATCTTTTCGGTTCATCCTTGTGTTCTAGTAGATGCTTGTGCCTTCGAACCATTCATGAAATAATATTAAGGGGAAACCTTGTAGAGGTACTATTGGAGATACCACTAAAAAAGCCAAAATCTGTGTGGTGTTCATTTCACAAATGTTTAAGTGCACGTCCCATTATTTTTGAAGTAGTGGAATTCATTTAGAGCACATGCATGTTTTAAATAAAAATAGTTATTGGTGCTAGTATGAAGTAATATTTTGTAAGTATTTAACAATTCATCATATTCCTGTATCAGTGTTTTGTGCTGCTTAATGAATTTGCACAACACTATAAATTGAAATCCCTTGTCCGCTCTATCTGTCCAGACAGTGAAACGCCCCCGAAAGATCCAAATCCCAGCAACCACCAGGCCGAGTCGGGCCGCCTCCCACTCCAACCTGCTCGACCAGGACCCTCCTAGAAGAACACGACGCTATTCTGATGGTAGCGACAATCGAGACTTCAACCGGTACCGAGCCCGAAGCGCATCACCTGACCGTAACGGACACGCACCTCTGATGTCTTCAGGGTACAAAAGGCTGCCACACAACAACGTCTCAGACAAACCCATCAGGACTACGCTTATTAAAAAGAGAATCACAGATGGTAAGACCTCAGGAAGTGGAGAAAGTGAACTGAGGTTGCTCCTGAAGTACATAGATTTCAGGACACACAGATTACGTAGACACATCTTTTCACATCTTATCTTTTTTTTTCCATCCAAGATTTTGTCCATCCCATTTCTCAGACACTATTCACCAGATTCTTTTCAAAGTTCACACATGTTCTTTACTACTAGGAGAGATGCAGTGCACAGTTTGTTTGCTGAATTTTTAAGTTTTTTTATTTATTTATTTATTTATTTTTTACAAATCTTGGACAACTTTTTTAAAAGATTGAAAGTTAAGACTCAAAATGAATTCCTGGGTGGGCAGAGAGCAGGAGGGGCAAAGTGTTGTGTGACCAGGTGGGGGTATTAGTAATCTCCATTTACTTTTTCACTTGATGATGTCCTGATTTCTTATTGGGTTTTTGTCTTCAGAGTATGGATTGAAGTTGGGCAGTCAGATCTTTATCAAACACATGACAGATACTGGCCTGGCTGCAAAGGAAGGAACGCTACAGGAAGGAGACCTTATTCTCAAGGTAAAGCCCAAATATTCAGTGGACTGATCTGGCGTCAGTCTCTAGTGTACTTCTGTCTCCTCTAACAACATGATTGTGGGTTTGAAAGGCTTGGATGTTTGTTTTTTCTGCTCTCTCCAGATTAATGGTATGACGACAGAGAATCTGTCTCTGCTGGAGACCAAACACCTGGTGGAGAAGAGCAGGGGCAAACTGACCATGACGGTCCTCAGGGATGACCGCAAGTTTCTGGTCAGCATCCCAGAGGTGGAGGACAGCGCCCCCAACAGTGACGATGACAGACGCCGAGGCAGCAGCTCAGAGCTGGAGGGTAAGACAGAGGTGGAGAAGAATCACAGATGAAAGGTTGGAGTCCTCCATGGAAAACATCTGTGGCCTTGTTAATTGTGCTTCTTTTCTATTTCCCATCAGACATTTCAGACATTGATGACGACATGCCCCCTCACAGAGTGCCACGTCAACCCACCCGAGAAAAACGTACACGCAGGTGCACCCCACTTCTTAAACAATACACCTATAGCTCTGTGTTTCTTATTCTGTTCACTTCACAAAAAACCTGTTTGACCTTTGAGCTGTTAAATTCATTTCCTAAATAGGGGATGTTTGCTCTTAACAGTAGTTAGATTTAAGTGTAGTTCTTTATCATTTGTTGTGTGTGTTAAACTCACATTATCAAATCCAGGTGCATTTAGGTAATTTTACCATGTGTGACCAGACTTACAGTAAATAACATTGATTTGGTTATAATATGTGCATGGTATTCATTTAGTTTATGTGTAAACCAAAAAAAGAAAGAAAAAAAAACAAAAACTTGTGAATTAAAGCACTTAAGAATTTTGTATCTTTTAACCCAGAACAAGAGCTGAACCTCCGCCATCCAAGTCTCGGGATGCTTCACCTGTGCGATCCACATTGAGTCGACCTCCAGCCAGAGCTGCTTACGCTCCTCGCAGAGGTCAGTACTCCACAGAACCAACATTTTCTCCCAGAGATATGCATTACACAGAGAACCTGATATAATTTACATTGAGAGTGAAAATGAGAAGGTATAGAAGTCCTTTATACAGTACGATTAAGTTAATGCAGGACACGTAGATGTTATAATGACACTAAATAACCATGAAGACATTTGTTAACTTTCAGTTTTGTTTTTCAGCCCCATCGGAGTCTGAGTCAGACCGCAGTGCCTCTCCTCCTCCTGCCAGGAGAGAGAGTTCTGACGCAAAGGATCACTCCAGCAAATACAAGTAAGACCATGTTACCCTGACTGTGATTTGATCTCACATTCAGACAAAGAACATAGAACTATGGACAGAGACGCTTACTGTCCATGTGTTGAGACTGACTGAGGTAAACGCATTGTGTCAATCCCACCTTTACTAAAACTCTCACATCGTCCAGTGGAAGCAGAACATAGAACTTACCCTAAAACCTGCATTTACCATGTAAAGCTGGAGCTGGTCATTTTGTCAACTTATATCATTTATTTCTGATCTAAGCATGGTATATTCTACAAGCAAAATACTATGGCTGACAGTGCAGTATGACCACATACTTAAAATAAATATTATTCCTGTTGCCTTGTATCACTATTAAAGACCAGTTCCTCTAACATAAACCCTACAACCAATGAGAGCTCAATCTAAATGCTAATAACTAATAACACATGTTAACAAAAACATTTTGGTTTTGTTTTTTCTCCAGAAGCCTGTCTGGGATGTCCACCCTGCCCAACCCCAAATCCTCTCCCGTACCCCACAACTGGACCACCCCCCGCCCATCTTCATCAGCATCACGGCCTCGTAGACCAGTGTCTGAGTCAGACTCAGACCGCAGTGCCTCCCCTCCACCACACAGGGACAGCCCCCGCCCAGACAGCAGATACAAGTACGGATGAAGCCCAATTTCACTGAAACTTAGAAAATTAGGAATGAAATCCTGTTAAGGTCAGCTGTCTGTTGTTATGGAATAAAAGTGTTCAGCTGGCCTGTTCTGATACTGTGGTTTAAGATCTTCTCATTAGTCATGATTACGTTACAGTTGGAGACGATAAGCTGCAGCATCTTTCATTTCATCCTTATTAACATTATCATCATTTCTCCTAATTTTCTTCTTATTCTTCTATCTTCCTTTAGGGTTCTTCCTGATCTGCCCCAGGCAGGGATGAGAGCGTCTCCTATTCCCATTAGAAATGAGCCACTAAGGAGGGTCAACTCCCCTGTCAGAGTTCCTCCCCCTGGTCAGTGCATACACACACACACACACACACATACAGGGTAACTGTTTAGTGACACTACACATCCTGGATGGTGTCTAACACATCCCTGACAATATTTGCATACTTGTTCATATTAGTATGATGTTTACTGCTGAACAGGTCTGTAAAGTTAAATACAGATGAGTTCAGTACACTGAACATAAATATGCTCAGTATAGATGAACTTCAATCATAAACCATTTTTAAAAGTTTTTCAGTGTTGTTTTTATTTTTGTACCAGAAATAAAATGTTAAAATTTTTTATTCTATGCACTTCAAATAATAATTTTGTGCTGTTCTTTCTCCTCAGACTCTGAATCTGAGTCCGACGGCAGCTCGGGGCCTCCTCCGAGGCAGAGCACCTCACACAGTCAGGACTCGTACAGCAGATACAGGTACAGATGAAGGTCCACCCCACCCCAACCTCCAAACCCCCACCCCCTTCCATGGACCGGGACACTGAGCAGACCGTGCACGGCTCTCCCCTTATTTCCATTAGCTAATCTGAAGTTTTTATATGCATTTTAAATTTACAGTTACCCCTCTGTGTGTCATGATTTTTATTGATTTGCTCATTGTTTGCCTTGAGCCTTGTTTTGCTACTTTGGTTTTGCTTCAGTTTTGAGTTTGACTGTATACATTGTTTTGTGTTTTTGTTGGCATTTTGTGTCAAATGAAATAAAAATGACTTGCACTGAACATGACCCTCTCCTGTATGTGGCTAAGTGCTGATTAAACAGAGGACACTTGAATATCATAAAACCATATACTGATCAAACAACACCAGAGTAAAGTTCCCTTATTTGATGAAAATCTGCATGTTTTATATAGCATGAAATCCATAGTAAACAACAAGACGACTAATGTCAGTGATTAATTTTGATGGGTCACAAAGCAGTTATCCAACTCAGAGAGAACTTCCCTGGAGGTGCTAAGGTGAATATTCAACAGTTCAGTCTCCTCCTCTATTCTATAATCATATCAGCCACAGCTCCCCCCCTCGCCAAACGTAACTCAGATTTGTTGTCTTCCTCCTCCCTCACTCCCGCCTCCCTCTCTTTTCTTCCAGAGTCCTTCCTGATGTTTCCCTGCAGCCCCAGGTGGAGCCTCCACGATGGAGCAACCCACCCAGCATCACTGCCAGCAATCCACTGGTGAAAGGTGTGCTTTTGTCATGTCCGCTGTTAAATTTTTTTTCTCTTACTAAAGTGTGCTGAATTCAGTCCAAATTCATTTAGAATGATGTGCTGAAGTTGAATAAGTCTTAGTAATGTGTTCTCTGACCTCAGACATTATTTATTTGATCTTCACAGCTCCCTCAGGGTCTGAATCGGAGGCCAGTTATGCATCGGTTCCTCGCCGAGACTCTACAGACAGCACAAACTCCAACAAGCCCAACAATCGCATCAGGTGGGATCTCATACCTGCTACATGTCGGTCTGTCTCAGATATCACAAATGGCTAGTATTCAGAAACACAACTGTAAGAAGCACATTGTTTGCTCAAAGGTTTCATGTTTCATTCACATACAGTGCTCTCTCATTCCAGACTGTAAAAGTCTTTTACTACAAGCAGAAACCTACACTTGAACTCTACAGAGGACTCCTGAGGGTCTAAATTTAACCCCAACTAAGTCTGTTGACAGTAAACAAGCAGTGTATTCATAGAAACCATAGACAGATAGATACAGTCACAGAAATAATTATTAGACCATCAAAAGTCATCAAAAACAATGGTTATGCAATTAAGTACTAATTCCTGTGTGAATCATGTGACTAAAACGGACAAAAGAAAACAAAATGCCCAAAAGCACTGTTTTTGTCAGTACAATGCCATAGATATTAGTGGAAGAACTTAAGTGATTTTGGGTATTATCAAGAAAACATGGAAAATGGATAGATCTCAGCTCTTAAATTAAACTCTGAGGTATTTTTGTTGTTATCATTATATTTGTCCTAACAAATGTACCTTTAGTTGTATCAAGCATTAAACTGAACAAGAAATTGAAGAAAACAAGGGGTGGTCTAATAATTTTTTCCGCAAGTATAGATAGATAAATGGATAAATCACACTACAACCCAGCAGCATGATAGCAGAGGGAATAAATGAGTTTGTGTATATAAAGATTTCCTTTTTTCTTTTTATATATTATATATTTGTTCTCCTCTGAGATATAGTAACGTCTCCCTGACAGCATTAAAGTAAACCTGTCTTTGAGAACATGGTCTTCATTGCTTATGATTCTCCAGGCTTTCTGCACCACCTGCGTCTTCCATAAAGAATTCAGGTCTTTTCGTTGGACTCCTATAATTTTGGAGCAGACCCTAATATTGAATTGAATATTATTTCTTGAACGTTTGTCAGTGTCTAGATCATAAAATGATTTCAGGTCACACAGACTCTCTGAGTTTTCTGTCTGCAGTATCTGAACAGACGGCGTTTGACAAATGAAAGCACACATTGAGGGTTTCTGCATCATGTGAGGATATGTAAAAAGACACTGACAGGATGCCAGACTGGTTCCTCTGCTTTACAAGAAACGCACATATACACACTTATCATACAACAATGCGTAAACATGCACGTAGCAGGACATCCTGTACGAAAAAATGCATTTGATATCCTGACTGACACAGTTCCCTGGTTCTTCTCTTTGTATATAATAACAAAGCTCAAGCATTTATTTTTCGGTTTCTTCTCCCAGAGTTCTTCCCGAGTTGAAGTCCACTTCAGTCGCTGTTAGGCAGGAGCCTCCTCCACGAGCCCCCTCACCTGTCAGACCCCCACCCGACGGTCAGTGGGTTCATCTGAATCACACACTCATCATCATTCCCCCTGTGTTTCTGTGTAATTTTAGAACCGTAAAAGTTAAACGTAGGCTTTGTTATTGTGTCTTCACCTTGTGCAGATTCCTCAGAGTCAGATCAGCTTTCACACCTCAGGCGGTCCGGGAGCTCAGAGCGGGAGGACACCCACCGCAGGTACACCAACTTCATCAAACACACATGAGCTCTTTTGATATTTGCTGTTTTACGTCTTTTTATGCACCGTTATCCCTGTACTCTCCCTACAGGGCTCCCCGTGCTGCCAATGGAACCGGCACCCTGAGGTCTGGGATTTCAGTGAAGAGCAACCCACCACTCTATTGTAAGGCTCATTTCCTGCTGTTTTTTTTTTTTTTTTGAACTTCTTTTTATTTAGATTTCATATGTGTAGCCATACAGTGCATTGTAACAAATCATTATATAACAGAAATATATGTGTGTGTGTATATATACACACACACACACACACACACACATACACATATACATCTCAGTCTTAATGGGGGTAGTAGTCCATGGTTGTTTCAAGTCCAAGGCCACAGGGACCACAATATTCAGGAGAGATCAACATCAGCCATTAAAATACAACATGGTAGAACCTTGACATTCTTTCAGAATCTGAGATAGAACAAAATAGAAATCCACAACAGCAACAACAATGAAAAGCAACAACACTTACATCAAATTAAAATGTGACTTAATGTGGGTCCAGTTGTTCATAAATATTTCTCTTTTCATTTGTAACACTGCAGTGGTATATTCCATGTTGTATACATCCTGAATTCTGTCCCTCCATTGGACTATTGTGGGGGGTTGTGGCTTTAACCAGGAGGTTGTTATTACTTTGTTTGCAATCAATAAAAGTACTCTAAGCAGTATTTCCTGCTGTTTTCAGTTGATATTAAAAGAAAGAAATAAGTTCTCAGTTTAATCATTGTCTATTTGGTTAATAAGTAACTGTTTTTGGAGCTAATTCACAGTATTTCAGACATTTTATGTAGAGTGAAAGAATCCACTTCGGGGCTTTGGTTACTTGGTTTGCATTTGTGTGGTTGTTGTTATTGTTATTATTTATTTAGGTTTTTTTTTTTTAAGTTTTTTTATTTTCTCAGTATATAGATCACACACGTAGACATGCACCACACACCAGAATTGACCTTCTGCATTTAACCCATCACTAGAACATGCAGGAACACACCACACACTGCAGACTAAGACCAGTGGGGTTGGCATATCAAGCACCCAGGGAGAAAATTAGACTTAGACTTGGACAAACTTTATTGATCCACAAGGGAAATTAAATGGTCACAATAGCTCAGTTGCAAAAAAAAGCACTCTTGAAAAAACACTAGCAAAAAAGGAAGGTAAGCGTGAAGAGATAAAAGCAATAAATAATATAAGTAGAATATATTAATAAAGCAGTAAAAAATCAATCAAATTTTATTTATATAACGCCAAATCATAACAAAAGTTATCTTGTGACACTTTACATGTAGAGCAGGTTGAAACCAGACTCTCAAGCCAGTTTACAGAAACCCAACAGAATCCTCCAGGAGCAAACACTTGGTGACAGTGGCGAGGAAAAACTTCCTTTAACAGGCAGAAACCTAGAGCAGGCCTTAACTCCTGGAGGATGGTCGTCTACCTAGATGGATAGATGGATGGATCATTTAATTAATCCCCAAATGGGGAAATTAAAATGCCATGGACTCATAACACTCATCACACAGTACTAAAAACACATCATCATTCTGGACTCTGCTACAGACCCTTGTGTAACATCAGTGCAAAAGTCCAATAGCAGTTTCAAATGAAGTTCTCTATAAATACACACAACAGCAGGAACCAAAGAGTTCCTAAGATGTTCAGTAGAACTATTCAGCATCACTATTCACTCACTAAAGGAGCTCTAAATCCATTAAAGATACTATGGAGCAAATGGTCCTTTACAGACAGAACAGTTCAAATTTTGGTCCTCATCCTTTTTGTCCACAGTAATGTCCACAGAGTCCAGGCTCAGACCAGCCACTGAACCAGCCTTAGCCTGGACTCGGTGGACATTACTATGGACAAAAAGGATGAGGACCAAAATTCAAAGTGTTCTGTCTGTAAAGGACCAGCTGGGGTTAAAGAGAGAGGGTAAAGGAAGAGAGAGAAGAAGAATTAATGACATTCTTTTGGTTCAAACATGTTCTATACATGAAATCACCTGGTATTACAAAAATGTCTTCATTAAAATTAAGTTAAAATTAAACTGACACTTTGGCGGGGGGGTGACATGGATGCACAGTTAACTGAACTTGAACTATTAAAAAGTAGAACAGCTGGTGTTAGTATAATTACCAATAACTAGAACAAACGTCCATAACTGTTAATACTACTACTACAAATACAAGTATTAACAGTGGATATACTATTACTGTAACTGTTAGTACCAATAATAGAAACATCTACTATCTATGGAACTATACAGGGTAGGGAAGCAAAATTTACAATATTTTGAGGCAGGGATTGAAAGACAGTGTATGACCAATTAGTTTATTGAAAGTCATGAGAATTTATTTGCCACAAGAAAATTGACATAATAGAAAATGTTTTTATTCTATGTGTCCTCCTTCTTTCTCAATAACTGCCTTCACACGCTTCCTGAAACTTGCGCAAGTGTTCCTCAAATATTCGGCTGACAACTTCTCCCATTCTTCTTTAATAGTATCTTCCAGACTTTTTCGTAATAGTTTTGCTCATAGTCATTCTCTTCTTTCCATTATAAACAGTCTTTATGGACACTCCAACTATTTTTGAAATCTCCTTTGGTGTGACGAGTGCATTCAGCAAATCACACACTCTTTGACGTTTGCTTTCCTGATTACTCATATGGGCAAAAGTTTCTGAAAAGGTATGGATAATAGTGTTAGGTATGATTATGACATCAATATATGTTTGGTTTCAAAACAATTGACGTAGTGCCTGCTGAGAAAAAACAACTAAATGTTCATTGTAAATTTTGCTTCCCCACCCTGTATAATAAACACTTTGACAACTGTATGGATGAATGAGGGATGACAAAGAAGGCAGGACAGAAGGAGGACCAATCAGCAGGTCCAAAATGGGGGGTGGGGGTTTAAATACAAAATATTCATATCAGTGGAGCGTAGTCTCACAGTTTATGTATCTTTGAACAGCTAAGCCTGCAGAGGAGCCCATCTACTCACTACCTCCAGACTCTTACCCAACATCTAATCCAGGGTGAGTAAAGTTCATTCACAAGTGTTGATTCATTCAGATGCATTGTGGATCAGAGCAGCAGTATTGGAGATGCTGATCAAATGTTGTCTCTGTCTTTCTCAGGTACAGCTCCGATCTACACACGGTGTCATTTTTGAAGGAGGGCAGCGTTGGTCTGAGGCTCGTCGGAGGTAACGATGTCGGTATCTTTGTGGGTGGAGTTCAGCCAAACAGTCCTGCGTACGAAAAGGGTATGAAAGAAGGCGACCAGATCATGCAGGTGAGTCATACTCCGACTGATTATTTCAGCATTTAACACAACAAACACAATTAAAAGCTGCCATATTAGGAGCACACCCTGTCCAGACCCCACTCTACCTCACTACAGTGTGTGAAGTCAGGGTTCCCGCAGGGTCTTAAAAATCTTTAAAGTCTTGAATTTACAAATCTGCATTTAATACCTTAAAAAAGTCTTTCAAAGGTATTAAATTTGATACGGTAGGTCTTAAGTTATGTTGCCATAAGCTTGTTTGCTGTGTTGTGATTAAACGTGTCTGTTAAATGTCCAAAGAAAGTAACGTTATTCTACTCAGTTCCACCCGTTCCAACCCAATAATTTTTTTTTTTTTTTTTTTTACACTTTAGTTTTATTGTTTGATTTCTGTACAATACAAACAAACATAAGGGACATTTAGGATATATTGACCATTTAAAAACCTTTGTGACTTACAATTGGTTTTAATAATGTGACGTTGAAATGAAAATTGTCCATTTCTTCCATTTATCATGACACTGCTCTTCTCGAGTCCTCAATCTGTGGGTCAGAATCTCCAACTCCAACATTCTATTTACAATTTGTAGCCAGTTGTTAGTTGTAGGAGGTTCAAATCTGCAGCATTTTTTGGTAATAGCCTGTTTACTGGGTGCTAATAGTATTTTAAACAAATATCTATCATTTTTTTCTTACATTATTACCAATAATACATCCAAAATACATCACCAAACATGTTTTAGGGATTGCATAACCAAATATCTTAACAATTGTTGAATATGCATTATCCCAAAATGATGCAAGTTTAGGGCATAACCAAAAGACGTGCATGATTTACATTGACATCTCCACATTGTCTCCAACAAGGTTGAACTCTGGACACTTATTTAGCTGTAAACCAACTCGAAAATTTATATTGAAATTAGGAACCAATTATTAACTTTGCAATGCCCTGTGAGAAACATTCAGCCCAACATGTGTGCAGCTGTTAGTCATGTGTGTCGCCTAAGAAAGCTAACTTTGGGAACTTTAAGGGAAAAGTAAGCATGAGGAAGTACAAATGTAATAATGTCTGGTTGGAGAAAAGATAATTCTCAACCTGGTTGACATGAGTGGAGGGGAAGGGCGGTGAAATAGCCATTCAATTCTGCTCCAGGTAGTCTTAAAAAGTCTTAGATTTAACTTGTAGGAACCCTGGAAGTATATCAGGGGTATCAGGCGAGGTCATTTTTGCAGGTTTTCATAGTCAGAAACTACAGATAAATTATTTGACTTGAATAATTAAGAACACAAACTAAAAAAAAAAAAAAAGGAAACAGATGAAAAATAGCTGTTCCACTGTGTCTCTGAGCCTGAAGGAGAAACAAAGAAACCCTTATTTCATTAATGGCAGCTGTACACTTTTTAGAAAACATCCAATGAAAAAATATTTTACTTTACTAATTTAGAAAATCAAGTCTTTTCTAAATGTATGTCCTTTTGTGTTTTCTTTGTGGATTCTTTTCTGCTCTTTTGGATTTAAAGAGTGGAATTTATGATTTTGTACTTCCACACTTTGATGGTGATGTGAAGAATAACAAGTACGGTACGCTGGTATCATTTATTAAAATCAGTTCAGACAAATCACCCTCTTTCATGAATCATGCATCAGTTGGAGCTTAATTTTACACATGATCTATGAAAATCAAGATCCAGGAAAATAGAAAGTCATGACAAAACCTGCATATTTTCCACAATATATTCTTGTAAATTGTTTATTGAGAGTCAAACTCTAGCTGGTTCTCCTGTTGTCCACGTTTCACTTTGATCTTGTCGTTTAAGTTTGTCTGATTAAAGCCTGAATACAATGTGCTCTCTGTGGTTGAATAATGAGCTGCTTTCCTGTGAATCCAAGTCTTTTCACAGCTGTAACTTGTAACTCAACAACCCCAGGCCCAGGATAAAGAGTTAACAGAGATGTTTTGTTTTTTCATTAGGTGAATAAAGTTGATTTTGGCCATTTCACTCGAGAAGAAGCAGCCAACTTTTTGCTCAACATCAAGAGCGGAGAAAAAGTAGAAATCTGCACTCAGAAGAAAATGGACCGTAAGTGTAACAGTGATGTAAGGGTGGTGATGGTACAGCTTTAAAATGTGAAGAAGCTGTTATTGATCTACAAAAAAACATCAGTGTTTACTCTGTGTCTTCAGTTTATAAAAAGATCATCAAGTCCAACCTGGGAGACAACTTCTACATCCGCACACACTTCGACCATGAGGCAGAAGGGCCTGTAGGTCTGAGCTTCACCAGAGGGGAGGTGTTCAGGGTCGTGGACACTATGCACCGTGGGAAGTTGGGGAACTGGTTGGCCATTCGCATGGGGAACGACCTGCACGAGCTGGATAAAGGCACCATCCCCAACCAGGCCAGGTCAGGAGCAGATGGAGAGAGGAACACTGGACCGATCCTCAACACACGGTTTTAAATCTCCTCAAATGTGACCCCATCCTCTGTGTAATCCACCTGCTCTGTCATCGTCCCCCACAGGGCGGAGAAGCTGGCCAGCATAGAGCAAGCGCAGCGGGCGAGTGGAGAGAGGCCGGTGTCTGGGCCGAGAGCCGAGTTCTGGAAACTACGGGGGCTCAGAGGGAACAAAAAGAACGAAAAGAACACCCGGCGGACTCGTGATGACCTTCTGCAGCTTACTATTCAGGGCAAATTCCCAGCATATGAGCGAGTTCTGCTCAGAGAAGGTCGGTGTATATTTTTAGTTCTTTGTCCTTTAGTCATGTCTGAAGTTGAAAACTAGTGCGACAACTTGAAAAAAACTGTTCCTCTGTTTGTTTCTCCAGCTAATTTCAAGCGACCTATTGTCATTCTGGGTCCTCTTAATGATATCGCCATGCAGAAACTGGCCAAAGAGATGCCTGATGAATATGAAGTGGCAGGTTGGTTTTCTTCTTTTTGAGACTGTGATCGTTATAATGATATGAATATTGTGTTTTTTTAATTTATTTTACTAGATTTTATGTTTCAAAAATTTATACAACAGATTATATATTTAGCACCATTAAAAATGCACGGTCCAAACATGTGGTGTAATTTCCAGAAAATGATTTGCTCAGGTGTAGGGGTATTGGCAAGAATCTGGCGATACGATACAAATCACAATACTAGGATCATGACACGATATATCATTATACTGTTAAAAAGGCAATTATTTTGTTTGTTTCTTTTTTTTAATGATTATTTCCTTGAACTGAATTACATCAGAAAACTGCACAAATACTAAACACCTTTTTATTTGATTACAACAGGATCTAATGCTATATCACAACATTTTCCTGTGTTCAAACTAGAGCCCGACCGACATGGGATTTTTGGGGCTGATGCCGATACCGATATTGGGGCTAAAAAAAGCCAATATTCAGTATATCAGCCGATATCCGATATTGGCCGATAACTGATATATTGGCCGATATATGAAATAAGAATACTGATCTACACAGGATATAATAATCTTATATTAGATAATTGTGGACAGGTGGATAAACAGTTGCATAAATCTTTGTTTATATCACAAATATAATTTACACAACTTTCAAATGCAAAGTATGCAATCACAAAAATAAATAGAGCAAAAAATATTACTTACCACACAATTATGTTTTCCCTCACAAATTTTGATGTGTCTGCCTCACGGCACTACAACTTCTTATGTGGACTAAGGACTAAACTGAGTATGTGCAGAGTGAATTAGGTGAGTCCTAAATTGCTCCTGATTGGAGCAATTGCAAGAGTTACAACTGACCCGTGTTACAGTTGTCCCCAGTCTCCCCTACACTATTAACACCCAGGCCTGCTGGCAGAATGAAACTGTGAGGAAACTGTGAGGTAGACAGGAAGTGCATGGAAGGACATGGGTGTGTGTGTGGGGGTGAATACTTCATAAGATGGGGGGGGGGCTGATTTTCGGAGCGGGGGGGTGATAGGTCATTGTCTGAGCAGGAGTGACAGTGAAACTAACTCACTCTAAAGTTCCTCTTATTCTCCGGGCAGCACACACACACACAGGAGCAGCAAGCGACAGAATCTCCGCGCAGCAAAAAAAGTTAATATATCTGCTACATTGGCTACATATTGGCCGATGTTGATTAATTGGTGATAATCAGCCCGATGAATCGGCCGGCCAATTAATCGGTCGCGCTCTAGTTCAAACTGACATTATGTTTTACAGACATTACAGTTTAAAATCCTGTTCAAATGTTCATATTCTATTAGTTCAGAACTAACATCAGAGCATTATTTTTGTGCAATCCCAACAAAGGAACTAACATTATTTAATAAAACAGTGTTAAATAATAATAAATAAAATATAACAAAAAAGAAAAACAAGAAAAACTAAAATGAACCTCCACAATATCTTCATTTGAATAAATACCTAAAAATATCGATACAGTATTTTTTAATATCGATACAGTATTGTGAAATGACATAGCACGATATATTGCAGAACCGATATTTTCTTACACCCCTACTCAGGTGCCTATTTTGTACATGTTGCTCACAAGATGAATAACACAGTGAACAGCTGTATTTTTTTCATTCCCGACACACGTGAAGTTGGTGTTTGGACTAATCCCTTAATGTCGGACATTGAGTGGAATCTCTTGTACAGAGTTACGCTTGACTGGTAACTTTAGGTGTGGTCAGTAGCTGATTTAAGGGCAGCAAAGAAAACGCCGAAATGTTTTTGCCAGCTCAAAATGCCATGGCTTATGATACAACAGAGAAAACATGCCATTGGCATTTTACACACAGGTCTGAGCCGTGGTGAAGTCGCTCACTGTCTGCGCTGTCATCACAGTACAATCAGTCGTCTGAGTGATCGGATCCCTCAGGACAGGATCATTAGACTTGTCAGTTCCATGCATCGTCACTGTACTGCTCGTTTGGAAGCTAGAGGTGGACACACCCAATATTAAATGATGACACTTTCAATTTCTGAGTACCTGTATTCAGTGACTGAACAAACCTGTTAAGTTGATCACAATTTGTCTACAATTCATTCTCTAATGACCAATGCTTCCCTCTTTAACATGAAGGTAACTCCAAACCAATTAATTTAATATATTTCCAAATATACATATTATTCTGACCCATGTGTTTTTAATGGTGCAAAGTATATAATAATATATGTCATAATATATGGGGGCAGCTGGGGCCCAGAGGGTTGGATAATCAGCTTATGATTGATGGAGCACTGATTCGATTTCCCAGACTAGCAGGGAAATTGTTGGCGATGTGCCCTTGAGCAAGGCACTTAACCCCCATTTTCTCCCCTGACATGGCAGCCCACTGCTCCTAGTCTGCAGTGTGTGGTGTTGTCATGTTCAGCTAGTGATGGGATAAATGCAGAGGGTGAATTACAGTGTGTGTTACATGTCAAATATACTGATATATGTGAAAAATTCTTAATGATTATAAAATCATTGTCCTTTTGCTTCTTGGCAGAGATGGTCCCTCGTGGCGGAGGAGGAGACAGCGGCTCTACAGTGATTAAACTGGACACAGTGAGGAGAATAGCAGAGAAGGTGCTTCATTTAACTGCGTCATTTAACCCAGAAAGACCCAGTGCTTTTTTTGTGGCAGTTCCATAATATTTTTTTCTCTATATTTTAGTTTTCTTAAGTGATTTATCATTATTTATTATTATATTATCCTCTGTATTTTGCAGTTTTTCAGTGAAAATCAGGTATTTTCTTATGTTTAATTTACTGATCATGTAGATGTTCATAAAAGCTCAGATTAAAGTTGAGGGTTATTATATCAGAAACAGAGAAAACCCAAGAAAAGGCGACTTTTTAATCAAAATGTGTCAATAACTGAATGTAAAAACAAGTATCTACAACCACTGTCATTGATCCAACTCCATGGGTTTTACTGGTGAATCAGTGTTGTAGAAGTTGTCCACGGTAACTACAGAGCCTCTGAACGTCCAAATGAGTCATATCTGATGACCATGAAAAGATGAAAAACAACATTTTACACCAATTATTTCAACCTATTGATAGGATTAGTGGATCAACAGGTATTAACTATTTTAGATCAGTAGATTATTTTGGTTTTCAGTGGAGGTTTGGGTCTTTATGGGTTAATCAGGGTAAATCCACTGTTCTGGTTCTTTCTTAGTACTCACAACCTGTCTGCCTGTGTTTTCTGTTCGCTGTACCTCCAGGACAAGCACCCTCTGCTGGACATCACCCCCACTGCAGTAGAAAGGCTGAATTACATCCAATACCACCCAATGGTGCTGTTCTTAGACCCTCACAGCCGCAAAGACGTCAAAGCCATGAGGCAGAGATACGACCCCAACTCCAACAAGAGCTCCAGACGCCTTTACTCACAAGCCCTCAAGCTGAGGAAGCACTGCAGCCACCTTTTCTCAGGTGGGGACACATACAGTACAAACAAAAATCCACCTAATATATATACTAATAAATGTACCACTGCAGTTTTTTCTTATATATTCTTTCTTGGTGAATGCTCTGACATATCTCGGTTGTGGTTTCACTCTGCTATTTGTCCTGATTTCTCCTCCAGCTCGTGTTGACCTGCAGCCCAGCTCCAATGTTTGGTACCAGGTCCTAAAGGATAAGATCCGCCACCAGCAGTCAAAACCCGTCTGGGTGTCTGAGGTCACGGTATGACACTCGGCTATTACTTTTACACATTTAATGCATTAATGACATTAACTATTTTTATGCAAAACCAAGACAATCTGATTTACCATCATATGGTTTTATATTATTAAATCAATAAAATGTATCATTAAATGTCCAGTGTTTAGGATTTTAGTCATTGTTTTACAGATTGTAACCCAGTGGTTCCCAACCTTTTTTGGCCCATGACCCCATTTTAACATCACAAATTTCTGGTTACCCCAGACATTCAAAACGGAGACACTTTTTTGCTAAAATTAATTTGTTTTTGATCATGTAATAGTTTGCTATACTATGTTGCAAATAAATGTTAATTTTAGACGACATTTAGTCTATATAATGTATATTATTATGGACAGAGGCAGAAAAGCCAGGTGTAGATTACTGCACAAAGGGAGAATTTGATTTTCCTTGGTAAGGATATGTACAGTCAGTCCAGCTTGGATTTACAAGGCTGACAATTAATACTGAACAAACAATAACTCAAACTATGAATTATGAAAGAGCTGCAGCATCTGAAACCGACCACAATGAACATTTGAAAGATAAACAGTACCACAGTGCTTCAGTTTCAGCTTCACAGTTTATCTTGTCTTTTATGTATTGGGATTGTGTCTCTTAACTCACCGTATATTTTTTATTAGTAAGGTGTTTTTTTATTTTTATCAATTACTAGAAATTTCAGGCGACCCTATTCGAATTCCAGGCAACCCCATGTGGGGTCCTGACCTCAAGGTTGAAAAAGTTTTAAGTTCAGTTTCAAATACTTCATTCAATTTCTGTAGATTGCTGTAAATACTACAAATTGCAGCTTTATTTAGTTAAATTGTAGTAATGCCATACATACTGTGCATTTTGTATTATGTGAACTAATAAGCAGGTAATTTCAGAACGTTGTCACTTGGATTATTGTAGCTAAAGTTAGGATGAAAACTTAAACTATCAATGAAAAAAATCACTTAATTAAGTGAAATAGCAATAGGAAAGACCAGGAAAACAAAACAAAACTCCATTGAACAATACAACATGAACTCCCCTTTTGGTCCCACTTTGTCCTAATAAAAGTGATCTAGAATTAAAACGGCCTTGACCATCATGGGCCATATTTGATGTTATGAATTCTTCCATTTTAGCTTTGTCAGCTTCTATAAATCATATAAATATAAATACTAAAATTTTTCATAAAAAAGATACAAAACAAATGCTAAAAGTGAATTAAAGCCTGAACTAGTCAGTTCTCACAGCCTCAGCTAATGAGTATGTGTAAACTATAATGTTTACTGATAAATGTTTTGTTGGTCTGCAGTTGGAGAGCGGTGCAGAGCAGGACCTGGAAGCTCTGGACCAGACCCAGTCGGACTACCTCAGCGCTGCCAGTGACCTGGAGGACACTGACGGAGAGGCTTTCACTGACGATGCCTACACCGATAACGAGGACCTAGAGGAGGAGTTCCCAGGTCAGGACACGTCCACAGTCCCACGAGGATCTCGAGTGGCTGGAGCCGCCTTAGCCCGGTCATCCGAACCGGCCTTCATACACCACAGCCCCGACTTGGACCCTGACCCTCGGTCTGACGAGTACTCGACCGGAGAGATCCCACCTCTGATGCACGTACCGGAGCCCAGGTCTCTGCGCCGGGACGCGTATAGCCCACCTCACAGCCCTGCCGAGGACGAGGACCCCACTCATCGCAGTTTCACAGACTCAGATTTCAGCGCGCTTGACGTAGCCGCTTCCAACACTCCATCAGACGGACCCCCAGATTTTATAGCCCCAGACCCCAGAAGATACTCCTTGAACGATCCGTCACCTGCCGAAGCAGAAGCCGAGAGTCCGCAACAAGCCAGCCTGTCGGCCATCGAAGAGAAGTTAGATCAGGTAACTCAAATCTGCTGAGTTCAGGATGTGTTATGTTTACTTTACAATCCTGTGTTTAAGGCTCGGATGTAGGAAAAGTCAGTGTGTATTTGTTACCATTTCTTTTCTGATGTGGAAAATTGCAGCTATTTATTGGACGCATCACTGTAAAAAAAAAAAAAAAACAACACGAAATTGGACATAAGTATGAAAATAAGTTCATTACTGGTGAATTAACATTTTTAGAGGCTTTATAGTTTTGGTTTAGTTACTAAAATTTGTGGCTTCCTTAAAGTTATTAATATTTATTTGGTTTGATTTTTTTATTTCTAATATCAAACTAAAAACTAGGAAAAAATGTTTACAAAAAAAAAGTTAAAAAAAAAAAAAAAAAACATTCAAAAAGGAGCAGGATAAAGCACAACTTATATCTTACCTCATCTTTTTCTACTGTTCATAAAGTCCCATTTCAGTTCCTCAAAGTAACTTAACAAATCTTACACATAAATTCTAACCAATCCTGCACAAAACCCAAAAATATTATACATATCAAAAATAAACTCCATCCATTTCATAGCTGTGTTACGTATATAGATAGACAAATATCCACCTCTATTGATTTTATTATTTATTGACCACGATGCAGCAGTTCAGCTTCTAACCATAAATGTTTCCAGAGTTCAGTTCAAAAGGTTCAGTAGTTCAGTCAGATTGTTCATATGTCAGCTGGTCGTCACCCATTGAAGGGTGTGATTTGGAATAAAATGGAAAAACACCAGGAAGGGCATTTTTAACCTTGTCAAATATAATCTAGGAGAGGGTTTTGCATATTGATTATCGTAAAAATGATGACATTATTTAGGATGCTTGTGCAGGTCTTGAAAGTCTTAAAAAGTATGAAATTTTGAAACGCTGTTTTCCAGACCTTGAAAAGTCTGGGATTTTATGTGAAAGTCTTTATAAAGTATGGAAAAACGGTTCTCTCATAGTCGAAGTTTAGAGAATGTGCAAAGACACATAATCATGTAAGATAAAAATACATCATCATCATCATAATAATGGATTAAATTTCTATCGCACTTTTCAAGGTGCCTGAAGTGCTTTACATTAGTACATGAGGAAAGCATGTAAAAAACTGAATATGATTTCACTAACCGGTTGGTACTCGAATGATTCTAGTGAAATTTGTTTATGATATCCATGCACTTCTTTGATTTTCAGATGTTTTGAAAACATTTCTGTGAGTAAAACATAATTTACTGCAAATTACGCATTCATTTATTCATACATTTATTAAAATGAACTTTTCTACAGGTACAATCTCAACCAAAAAAGTAGGCACACAAGTGTAAAAGTACATAAAGTCAAGGTCTGAGGGAAAAATAGCAGTTTTGAAGAAGTCTGGAATTTTGATTTGGATAAAGAGCAATCACCCTGATTAAATGTTCCATGGTCTCTTCTAGGCTCGCTTGGCAGAACCGCAGGCCCAACCTGAGGAGGGGAGGAAGAAGTCCCCTCAGTTCATCGTGTGAGTGTTCTGTTTGTTCTCAGAGGGTTCCACATTTTCACCTCTGTGGTTCTGTTTTCTAACTATGACCCTGTCTCCTGTCCTCTGATAGGCTGGCACATCATCACAAGGCGGTCCAGTACAGACGCACACAGATCCGAGGCAGCGACAGCTCAGACGACGAAGACGTGGATGAGACGGAGGACATTGAATGGGGTCCGGCTACAGAACTTTAGAGTCTGGGGTCTCCACACTGAAAAGACATTACACCTGTTTCACTCCCTGACCCGTGTCGACGGTTTATGTGACATTAGAGTCCTTCAACTTAAACAAAACCAAAACATACATCTAACTTCACAGATGAATGTTGAAAGTGCCTGATTTCTTTTCACATTTTTTAATTTAAATAAGGTCATGTAAAAGAAATGCTACTGGTTTGCTGTGTAATTGCTACTGTTGTAGCATATTCACAGATGTTTAGTGTTATTAGAAATCATAGTCATTTGTACTGCCATCACCTGAACTCACTCCTCTTCGAAGTATGTGAGGACATGTATGAAATGTTTGGATTTTCTCTTTAAACTTTTTACAATAAACCTGTGTTTGTTGGTTTTAATAATGGTTTCATTGAATCATATAGAGTTAGATGAACATGTAAATGATTTATAAATGATCATAGCTATGTGAAAGCATTAGCCATAGACCTTATATTCAGATCAGACTTTTATGATTACTGTCAAATTTAACATTTATTCTTTTTATACATCACTCATTCTACCATTAAGTGCTGGGTTTGGTGACTGGGGTGTACCCAGAGGACAGGCAATATATTATGTTGCTACAGTTCTTCAATTTTCAATGAAATTTTCCCCTTCTTTTAAAATAGATTTTCTGTAGATTCCTCAGTTCGTGTCATTGATTTTCTTGAAAGAATATTAGCTATTTTCAAAAAATTTATTAAATGATGAAGTAATATTGCATATTAAACTTTCCTCTAAGAAAAAGAAATTAAAATAATCCATCTTGGGGGGGGGGGGGGGGGGGGGGGGGGTGTTAAATACATGAATGTGGGTTTTTCAGCTCCAATGTAATTTAATAATACATGTGACAGTTCATTTTAATGTAGAACCAAATGACTAGATATGACAGGTTTACACAAATTCTGCTCAGAATATGAATTTGGTTGTAAGCTAGTAAAAACAGGTACGAATCTGAGGACTGAAAAGCTCTTAGGTAAGTTGGAATGACCCCCAAGAGACCAAGGGTAAAATGACCAAATCTGATCTTTTCACTAATCTACTTCTCAGATCTGTTTTTTTTTTTTTACATAGACAGGACAAATCGCATGGATTCAGTTCTGATCTGGGCCACTTCCATATGTGGTCCTGATAAGTCAGTTCAGAATTCATTCAACTTTTACACTGAAAATGGAGATTTGTCACAAATCTGCTCTGGAGGCAGTCATTCACATGTTCTAAAGTAGATCAAATACAATATACACATGAACACAGCAGTAAAAATGAACCCAGAACATCATAAAAAATAGAAACATTTACTTACATTTTACTGCACAATGAATACTGACAATACCTTCACATCTCAGCTTAAAAGTAAGTTTTAGAATGCATCTTTTGCTTATAGTGGGGTGTTTTCACTGTGTATTAGTATTTTTACTGATCTGAACACGTCTAACTCCAGTACTTTTGTGCATGTGGTTCAGTTGAGGAAAGTAACCAGTTCACACTGGAATGTGATACTGATATGAAAATAATGTGCACAGCCAAAGAAAATAATCAGATCTGAGCAGTAAGGCAGGCAGTGGACATGCCCTAGGACTGTTCAGATCATTCCCTTTGGTGAAAGTACAAATATTCTACGACAAATAAAAGCTGTGCCTTCAAAACCTCACTTTCGGTAAAATATGTAAATATTATCAATATTCATTGGACAGTAAAACAGTCTGTGTTAGTGTTTATTGTCACATATGAAGATTTTGGATTAACTGACTGTTATATTCAAGCATAGGCTGTTGATTTTATTTCCCTGATACTTTAATCATACTTGCACGGAGCAACTGTAACACAGTAATTTCCCCTGGGATTAATAAAGTATTATGATTATGATTCTGAACGTCTACAGATAAACTCATCTGAACAGTTTTTTAGTATCTGAGGGAGTCCCTCCAGAGCAGAGGTGTGTTATGAGGAATCTCAGTTTGGAGCAGGGGTGTCAAACTCATTTTAGTTCTGGGGCAAATACAGACCAATCTGATCCCAAGTGGGCCAAACCAGTAAAATAATACCATAAACTAGAAGCACTCGGAGAGCACAGACCTCCGCCAAGGCTGATCAGTGGCCCCCCCCGTGGGCCTCCCCACCCCCGATCACCACCAAAATTTAATCATTTCTTCCTTATCCCATTTCCAACAAACCCTGAAAATTTCATCAAAATCTGTCCATAACTTTTTGAGTTATGTTGCACACTAACGGACAGACAAACAAACAGACAGACAGACAAACCCTGGCAAAAACATAACCTCCTTGGCGGAGGTAAAAATTATAAACTAAAAGCACTTGGAGAGCGCAGACCTCCACCAAGGCAGATCAGTGCACCCCCCCCGATCACCACTAAAATTTAATCATTTGTTCCTTGTGCCAGTATCAACATTTCCTGAAATTTTCATCCAAATCCATCCATAACTTTTTGAGTTATCTTGCACACAGACAGACAGATGAATGCCAGCAAAAACATAACCTCCGTAGCGGAGGTAATAATGAGAACCCCAAATTTCTCTCTTTTTTTAGTGCAAAAAGTAAGACTGAATTATGAAAATGTCTATGTTTACAAATTATCCTTGACAAATGCGAAAAACTTGAACCTGAAATTTCTTAAGAAAAACAAGTGCTATTTTAACACATTTTTATGAGTATTACAGCTCACAGTGGTTCTACAAATACACAAAACATTCAGTAACAGGTATAATATTTTAGAAATTGGAGTTTGGAATTAAATGACTTCAACACCCTTGACTGTTAATATTTTCAGCAATGTTGGCTTTACCTACAGGGTGGGGAAGCAAAATTTACAATATTTTGAGGCAGGGATTGAAAGACAGTGTATGACCAATTAGTTTATTGAAAGTCATGAGAATTTATTTGCCACAAGAAAATGTACATAATAGAAAATGTTTTTATTCTGTGTCCTCCTTCTTTCTCAATAACTGCCTTCACGCGCTTCCTGAAAGTTGCGTAAGTGTTCCTCAAATATCCGGGTGACAACTTCTCCCATTCTTCTTTAATAGTATCTTCCAGACTTTCTCGTAATAGTTTTGCTCATAGTCATTCTCTTCTTTACATTATAAACAGTCTTTATGGACACTCCAACTATTTTTGAAATCTCCTTTGGTGTGACGAGTGCATTCAGCAAATCACACACTCTTTGACGTTTGCTTTCCTGATTACTCATATGGGCAAAAGTTTCTGAAAAGGTATGGATAATAGTGTTAGGTATGATTATGACATCAATATATGTTTGGTTTCAAAACAATTGATGTAGTGCCTGCTGAGAAAAAACAACTAAATGTTCATTGTAAATTTTGCTTCCCCACCCTGTACTGGTGCCCTCGGTGTCTACATGTTGTAAAAACAAATGGGCAGCCACAGAAGGTATGTCATGTACTATTATACAGTGGGAACAAATAGAACTGCATTGACTGAATATTAAATATCTTTGAGTTGCTGCAGAACACAGCCAGTGATTGAGTGAATCCCACAAAGTTGTCAAGCATAGGCCTATACTTCTACTGTATCCTGTTGTTTCTAATTTTAAATTATTTGGAGTCCAATGGAATTCAGTCCTGTAACTCAGTCCAACCTTATTAAAGTGAGCTCTCTGCTTTGGTTCCAAAAGTGTTCAAATTAGTGAGGTTCAATAGTATTAATTTTATTTGTGTATGATAATTAAAAAAAAAAACAAAACATATATATATATATATATATATATATATATATATATATATATATATATATATATATATATATATATACAGTTTTATGTGATTTGAAGCATTAATAATGTACATTTTTCTTCCCTTTGCCCCCTTGAACCCCCACCAGGAGTCTGACCCTGGACCCCCCCCCCCCCCTTTGATTTTTTCTGGATCCACTACTGTCTTCAATTTAATTTTTGTACTTTGCAAATTCATCCCACATTCAGATTGGACCTTTTTGGTGGCCCAGCTTTGGCCCGCGGGCCATATGTTTGACACCCCTGGTCTATCAATCAATCAATCAACCTTTATTTATAAAGCGCTTTTCATGCACAGATGCAACACAAAGTGCTTTACAGAATTAAAAACAATTACACAATAAAAACAGAATAACAATTACAAAGAAAACCCCTCCCTCCCACCCTCCATACTAGACACACACACACACACACACGCCCACACACTTACACACGCACACACTTACACACGCACACACATGCACACGCACACAACAGGGAGACATGGCATGGCACTGTGGATCAAGGAAACGCCACCTTTGGGGCCGTCCACACTGGGAGGAGCCACAGGCCGTGCCATCGGGGGGACCGGCACCCAGGCCCCCCGACTCCGACAGACAGGTGGACCCCCACATCGAAGGGAGGACCCCCAGCCAGCCGGGCCAAAGGGACCCAAGGACAGTACCCCCACTAGCAGACCAGACACAGCTCCCAGTGTGGAGGACCCCCCTGAGGAAACACTGGCGTTAAAAGCTAAAACTAAAAGCATAACATAGGACTAAGAATAAATAAAATAAAATAAATACAGTACCAAGAGTAAATACGTAAGATTATAAATAAAATAGAATAGATAAAGTATCAGTGATAAATAAAACAAAATAAGAACAAGAAGAGTTTAAAAAATTAGTTAAAAGCCTGATTAAAAAGGTGTGTCTTTAATCTTCTTTTAAAAATAACAACAGTCTCTGCAGTCCTGAGGCTCTCCGGCAGGCTGTTCCACAGGTGGGGGCCATAGTGGCTAAATGCTGCCTCACCGTGGGTTTTTGTTCTGGGTTTTGGTATGGTTAAAAGGCCAGTGCCGGAGGACCTCAGGGTCCACGAGGGTTGATATGGTAAAAGCAGATCAGATAAATAGGAGGGCGCAAGGCCGTTAAGACATTTAAAAACCAGCAAGAGAATCTTAAAATCGATCCTGAAGCGTACGGGGAGCCAATGCAGCGACTCTAAAACCGGTGTAATGTGCTCCCGCCCTCTGGTCCTTGTCAGCATGCGTGCGGCTGAGTTTTGTAGTAATTGGAGATTTAAAATACTCTTTTTGGGAAGACCAGAGAGCAGGGCATTACAGTAATCTAAGCGACAAGAAATAAAAGCATGCATTAGCACCTCCGTACTGGCCTGAGAGTCTAGAGTGATGCAAAGGTTGGATGACTGTTTTTTTTTTTTTTTCAATATTTATATATATAATATTTATATACTTCTAGAAGGAAGGTTCCACACAGATTCCTAAAAAAAAAAAAAAAAAAAAAAGACATGAGTGGAGTGTTATGGACTACTTTCCTGGCCCAGGTCTTCATTGGCTTCAGCAATACGGTCTAAAAATGACTTCCAAATCTTATAAAATCTCTTCAGACTAGTACTCATATTGTATCTAATCTGAGCGGACAGATCATTAATGACAGAGTAAAAAGGTTGGATGAACTGAGCTGAGTTTCAGACTGAAAAAGATTGAATCTGTGTCTGATTCAGACCCACATACGGAAATGGTCTGGATCAGAACTGAACTGAACTGCTTCTATGTGGTCTGTACCACCATCATCTAAACCAGGGGTGTCAAAGTCATTTTAGTTCAGGGGCCACATTAAGACAAATTTGAACAGTGAAATAATAATATAATATATAAATAAGTCAACTCCAAACTTTCCTCTATGTTTTAAAGCGAAAAAGTAAAGTTATGCGATGAAAATGTTTACATCTACCAACTATCCTTTAAAACAATGTGAATTACATGAACAAACTGAAATTTCTTAAGCAAATTAAGTGCAATTTTAACAATATTATGTCTCAGTTTATCATTTACACATGTAAACTTACAGATCACAGTGGATCAACAAATACAGAAAACATTCAACAACAGACAGAATATTGATTAAACTTGTACTTCAGATATTTCAAAATGTTCATATTTGTTCAGGTTTTTCGTGTTTTGTGAAATGATAGTTTGTTTTAGTGTAAATACAGTAAAATGACATGAAAATGTTTACATTTATAAAGAGAAAAATTTGGAGTTGTGAGTATTTATAGTTATGATAGTATTTTACTGATCTGACCCACTTAAGATTAAACTGGTCTGTATGTCGAACCTGAACTAAAAGGATTAATATCTTCAGTGTAATTTTTGCATTTCACACATTCATTCCATGGGCCAGACTGGACCTTTTGGTGGGCCGGATTTGGCCCCCGAGCCGCATGTTTGAGACTTCTGATCTAAACACAGATCTGAGCAAAAACGCCAGGTTTACACCACGGTTACCTTTACCTCTGCAGATGGAGTGGTTTTAGTGTGTGTGTGTGTGTGTGTGTGTGCATTGGTATTTGTGGTTTAGAGGGACATTTCACCTGACTACGCACCAGGGCTCAGAGGACCTATGTGGTTTAGCCGGACCATGCCAGAGTCCTCATAAAACAAAGAGTGTTACTGTGTTATTGAGTGTCTAAATAACACTTTTTCGCTTTTTCTTTGAAAGTCCGTATGTACCACTTGACCTGACTTTGAGTGTATCCCAGTGTATAGGACAGCGCCGCCACTGGCCAGTGGTGGAACTGCACTTCCTTACACATTTTCGATACATACGTCAAATTTGGCGGGCGATTTGGCGGGCTTTCTTCTGATTGGCTGGTTTTTGTCAGTGGGCGGTACCTACAATACGTATACTCCAAGGTCCGCCCACACCGTCTCCAGACCTTCAGGACGTTTAAAAATGAAATACTGGAGGAGGAAGTCGCTGCTTGGTGGACTAACTAACGGAGTAAACACATACAGGTAAGGGTTTTTAATCTAATTCAGCCTCTTTTTGCTGATTGTGTGTCAAGCCATCGATGTGTGTGTTCTTTGCACATGGTAAAGTTAGATGAGAGAGCTAACGCTCATTAGCTAACGCTGCTATGGCTAAAAGCTTTGCTAATAAGAGGTCAAGGACAGCCGACAGCTCAGGTTTGGTTTTTGGATTCAATAGTTATAAACCAGTATATGTTATGGCACCATTGTTGGTTTTGTGTCCTGCAGCAAGCTATAGCTTGCTCATTAATTAAGCCTAATTAACATTACGTTGTGCAGTCTTTAACTGTAAGTGTACACAGAGAGTAGACAGCAGTCTGACAGCTCAGGTTTGGCCTTATGACTGAAAAGTAACAGGACTGTATATAATATGACACCGTTGTTAGTTTTCTGTATGTGCAGCAAGCTACGGTGGTTGTTAATTAAGCCTCGTTAACGTTCCGGTGTGCTTGCGGGGCAGGGGGAGAGGAGGACAGACAGCAGCAGGACAGCTCAGGTTTGGCTTTTGGGGGAAAATATGAACCACAGCAGGATATTTTATACTGTAATGATTATGTGATGATAGGATACCACTTTAAAATGTTCATGGCCTGCTTTGTGTAACACATGAGGGGGAAACAAACCTGACCTGTACCTGGTGCATGTAGTTAACTGAGGAGGCCAGGGGCAGGTGTTCTGAGCAGTCAGCACACAGCTGAGCCTGCTTTAAATGTTGGCCTTTACACTAGTTCTAGGTAGAGGAGGATCTGAATGTCTTTCTCCTGTTGTTGGATCACAGTTTTTTGAAGCATGCGTCTAGCTGAACTCTCTCAGTAATTAGTCTCTTGTAGTTATGTTTCTAAATAAGAATCAAACAATCAGAAACTAGAAGCACTCGGAGAGCGCAGACCTCCGCCAAGGCTGATCAGTGGCCCCCCCCGTGGGCCCCCCGACGCCAAGGAGGTTATGTTTTTGCCAGGGTTTGTTTGTCTGTCTGTCTGTCTGTCTGTCCGTTAGTGTGCAACATAACTCAAAAAGTTATGGACAGATTTTGATAAAATTTTCTGGTCTGCGCCCCCCCCCCCCCCCCGTGTGGACCCCCCCAGCCCCGATCACCACCAAAATTTAATCATTTCTTCCTTATCCCATTTCCAACAAACCCTGAAAATTTCATCCAAATCTGTCCATAACTTTTTGAGTTATGTTGCACACTAACGGACAGACAAACAAACAGACAGACAAACAAACAAACCCTGGCAAAAACATAACCTCCTTGGCGGAGGTAATTAATCTGATGTCAAAATCACTATAGTGATAACCCTGGTTTGTGTTAATCTCACAAGGTTCTTGGACCCAAAATCATAATGTGGCTCCTATCACTGTCATATCACAAAATCAAAATGCTGCTGACCTGCTTTTATTTTTATTAGTGTAATATTATTGCAGTAATAATCTATAGTGAATGAAGTAGAGTGAAAGAAGGAAGATGTGATTTAGAGACAGAGGATGGTGATGCAGAGAATCAGTCAGACTGAACACCATTTAATTTTTTTTATATGAAAACCATGGCTGCTAGTGGACTCCAGTTAAAATATTTCCCTTGCCATAGCCTTGTCAGTGTGGTTCTTTTGGAAGTTCACTGGAATTGGTTCTATAAGTGAAACTGTTTCATGTTGTGGGGGACATTGTGCACTATCAAAACATGTAACAACTAAAGCATTGGGTGGCAGAATGCAGTTCAGCCTTATGTAGCCAAGAACAGCTGCACATACAGCAACGGTCATCCTTCTCCTGTTAATGTCATGCAGACTCCAAACAGTGCATTTCTATAGTGGAAAGGTGTTTCTCCACTTAGGGAGAGACACATGCACTATACAGCCAGGAAACTTAATGGGTTCTTCAAATGTGAACCTGTTTACCTACTGTTGAACAACATTTTATCTGAAGAGTAGCAAGGGCCATATTCCTCCTGTTGCATATGACAGCAGCCAGAGCCAGTCAGCTGTCAGCAACCAGAATCAGACAAGTCCAGTGGTCAGTCTGCCCAACACAGTCAGAAAGGTAAAAATAAATCCAATTTATGGCTTAACTTTGGGCAAAATATCACAACTGCAAATGTGGTGCTATATGTGTGTGTGTACTGACATGAGTATGACATGGTTTGTATGGACAGTAGTATGGTTTGTGTGGACGATGGTATATAAAGTAGGAGGTAGAAAGTGGCCTAAAGCCTAAATAGGTTGGGAACTGCTGACTTAGAAGATAGTAGTTTTTGGAATCTATAGACTGTAGTCATGTGATCGGATAAGTGACTTAAGAACTATTTCAGAGTGGATTTGTGTCTTACAAAAGACTTTCAGAGGCACAGCCATAATACCTTTCTTGTAATGTTACATAAGCAACATCCTATCTTCACATATTTAAGATATCCCTCTTTTTTTCTTCTTTTTGCAGGGTCTTGATGAGGAAATGCATTCAACAGTTTGTGGAACTTCAAATTCCCCATCCACAGTCAAAAATATCAATGAGGTATAGCTTCATAAGTGATAGATTTTAATTAGTATCTTGCATTGATTGTATTTTGTAAAGCTATCTAGAGATTCAAAACAAAGTTTTCCTCTGTGTCCTTGTCAACAAGAGGATGGTTTCTTTTATTAAAGCCTCAAATGTCCTCTCTGGTACATTTCCAGTACCTGTCTCTTTATTGTCCCTCTCCTATTTGTTTCATCCATTACAGCAACCAGAGACAGTCAGCTGTGAGCGACAAGAATCAGACAAGTCCAGTAGTAAGTCCACCTAACATGGTCAGAAAGGTAAATTAAATCTGATTTATGGCTTAACTGGGGCAAAATTTCACGACTGCAAACGTGTTTCATTGATGCTGTGTGTGAATAGAATAGGCTTTATTAAGATTACACCAGTTGTGCAATGAAATTGCAGATGGTCTCTGCCAGGGACAGTGCACATACATCTGATAACAAAACAATAAGATACAGACATATCTTAAAAAAAAACAACTTTAAATTATAAAAGTGTGCATTGAAAAATATATGCAAATTAGAGATATACAGTATGAAAGGCTAAGATTTTAAAAAACGCAGTAGTAGTAGTAGTAGTAGTGTAAGTAATGTAAACAGATGTGTTACAGTGACATGTCAGTACACAGTGTGTGTACTGACATGAGTATGGCATGGTTTGTGTGGACAGTGTTATGGTTCATGTGGAAGATGGTATAGAAGGATTCTCTCATAACATTCTTTTCAAAGCTTCAGTCAGTATATCTAAGTGTATATGTGTGTCGAACTGTGGCCTAACCAAATGTGACTTACGAAGTCCTTATGGTTTATATGGTCCTGCCACCATATGGAGTTGAAAGAAGCATCATATTGGTTTTTAAAAAATACTTGAATTACTATACTTGATTTTTTTTATGTTGGTTAAGTGTGTACAGTGGGTTGTTGACTTACATGTCTGCAGTAGATAAACAATGAAGTAATCCAGTGCTGATTTCATGAGTCAGTGTTACCTTAGAAGATAGTAGTTTTTGGAATCTACAGACTGTAGTCATGTGGTCGGCTAAGTGACTTAAGAACTGTTTCAGAGTGGATTTGTGTCTTACAAAAGACTTTCAGAGGCACAGCCATAATACCTTTCTTGTAATGTTACATAAGTAATGTCCTATCTTCACATATTTAAGATATCCCTCTTTTTTTCTTCTTTTTGCAGGGTCTTGATGAGGAAATGCATTCAACAGTTTGTGGAACTTCAAATTCCGCATCCACAGCCAAAAATATTAATGAGGCATAGCTTCATAAGCAGAAAAAGCGTTTGACCGTGTTGAGTGGTCCTACTTGATTTACACTGTACAACAATTTGGGTTGGGTTCTAATTTTATCAACTGGATTAAAATCCTTTATAATGGTCCTCTGGCTGCAGTTATTCCAAATGGGCTTAGGTCTAAAAACTTTGAGGTTGGGAGAGGAAACAGACAGGGCTGTCCTCTCTCCCCTCTTCTGTTCACTCTTGTAATTGAACTGCTAGCTGAGCTAATTCGAGGTGATTCTAATGTATTTGGAGTCAACACTGAGCAAGGGGTCCATAAAATTTCTCTTTATGCCAGTGATGTTTTGTTGTTTCTTTCCAAGCCTGCTGTGTCAGTTCATAGGGTCATTACAATTATCAGTGAGTTTAGTTTGTTTTCTGGCGATAAAATCAACCTCTCAAAATCTGAGGCTATGCCTTTGGGGAAACACTACCTTCCCAGTTCTCCCTTTAAGTGGTCACCTTCAGGATTTGTATACCTGGGTATTTTTGTCACTCCCTGTTTTGATCAGATGTATAAGGCTAACTTTGTCCCATTACTTGACAAAATCAAACAAGACCTTGAACGTTGGACCAGCCTTCCCATAGGCAGGATCTCACTCCTTAAAATGAACATTCTTCCTCGCCTGCTTTACCCGATGAGAATGATTCCTATTCTGTTTCCACACAAGTTGATTCTTAAAATAAAAGGCTGGTTCAGTTCCTTTATTTGGAGCAAAAAAAGGGTTCTTGTAAAAATGTCAACATTACAGCTTCCAAATCATATGGGAGGCCTGGATCTGCCAGATCTGAAAAAATATCAGGTGGGTTCACTTTTATTATATACCTGAGTAGATCTGTGAACACTCATCTGCAGTGTGGCTGGACATAGAAGCCTCAGTATGTGAATGCCCTCTTAAAAGCTTGCTTTTTTTGAAAAACATGAAAATGGTAAATAAATTTAGTAATAACCCAATAATCGCTAATACAGTCAGGGCTTGGCGAATGGCTTGTCACATTGAAGGGAGAACTGGGAAAACCTCCCCCTTCACCCCTATTGTCAATAATCCGGACTTTCTTCCAGGTGTGCTAGATTCAGGTTTTGAGGACTGGGTAACTAAAGGCATTTCCACTTTCAGTTGTCTTTTTAAGGACGGAATTTTCATGTCATTTGACCAAGTTGTTGAAGTCTTTGGAATAGGGAAAAACAATCTTTTTCACTTTTTTCAGATAAGAGACTTTGTTAAAAAAGAAACATCGTTAATGAAAGACAATGAGGTTTCGGACATTGAAAAGTTGTTCTTTGGAACTTGGAAGGTGTCACTTAGTCTGTGCTATAAAACTCTGAAAGGTCATTGTAAGCTTGATTCTCCTAGTTTGACTCAGTCCTGGGGAAGACAACTGGATATTGATATCACAGAAGACG